>NW_028325245.1:347500-359003 GCF_987193195.1 Phasianus colchicus | reverse complement strand
ACCCTAACCCTAACCCTAACCCTAACCCTAACCCTAACCCTAACCCTAACCCTAACCCTAACCCTAACCCTAACCCTAACCCTAACCCTAACCCTAACCCTAACCCTAACCCTAACCCTAACCCTAACCCTAACCCTAACCCTAACCCTAACCCTAACCCTAACCCTAACCCTAACCCTAACCCTAACCCTAACCCTAACCCTAACCCTAACCCTAACCCTAACCCTAACCCTAACCCTAACCCTAACCCTAACCCTAACCCTAACCCTAACCCTAACCCTAACCCTAACCCTAACCCTAACCCTAACCCTAACCCTAACCCTAACCCTAACCCTAACCCTAACCCTAACCCTAACCCTACTAACCCTAACCCTAACCCTAACCCTAACCCTAACCCTAACCCTAACCCTAACCCTAACCCTAACCCTAACCCTAACCCTAACCCTAACCCTAACCCTAACCCTAACCCTAACCCTAACCCTAACCCTAACCCTAACCCTAACCCTAACCCTAACCCTAACCCTAACCCTAACCCTAACCCTAACCCTAACCCTAACCCTAACCCTAACCCTAACCCTAACCCTAACCCTAACCCTAACCCTAACCCTAACCCTAACCCTAACCCTAACCCTAACCCTAACCCTAACCCTAACCCTAACCCTAACCCTAACCCTAACCCTAACCCTAACCCTAACCCTAACCCTAACCCTAACCCTAACCCTAACCCTAACCCTAACCCTAACCCTAACCCTAACCCTAACCCTAACCCTAACCCTAACCCTAACCCTAACCCTAACCCTAACCCTAACCCTAACCCTAACCCTAACCCTAACCCTAACCCTAACCCTAACCCTAACCCTAACCCTAACCCTAACCCTAACCCTAACCCTAACCCTAACCCTAACCCTAACCCTAACCCTAACCCTAACCCTAACCCTAACCCTAACCCTAACCCTAACCCTAACCCTAACCCTAACCCTAACCCTAACCCTAACCCTAACCCTAACCCTAACCCTAACCCTAACCCTAACCCTAACCCTAACCCTAACCCTAACCCTAACCCTAACCCTAACCCTAACCCTAACCCTAACCCTAACCCTAACCCTAACCCTAACCCTAACCCTAACCCTAACCCTAACCCTAACCCTAACCCTAACCCTAACCCTAACCCTAACCCTAACCCTAACCCTAACCCTAACCCTAACCCTAACCCTAACCCTAACCCTAACCCTAACCCTAACCCTAACCCTAACCCTAACCCTAACCCTAACCCTAACCCTAACCCTAACCCTAACCCTAACCCTAACCCTAACCCTAACCCTAACCCTAACCCTAACCCTAACCCTAACCCTAACCCTAACCCTAACCCTAACCCTAACCCTAACCCTAACCCTAACCCTAACGCTAACCCTAACCCTAACCCTAACCCTAACCCTAACCCTAACCCTAACCCTAACCCTAACCCTAACCCTAACCCTAACCCTAACCCTAACCCTAACCCTAACCCTAACCCTAACCCTAACCCTAACCCTAACCCTAACCCTAACCCTAACCCTAACCCTAACCCTAACCCTAACCCTAACCCTAACCCTAACCCTAACCCTAACCCTAACCCTAACCCTAACCCTAACCCTAACCCTAACCCTAACCCTAACCCTAACCCTAACCCTAACCCTAACCCTAACCCTAACCCTAACCCTAACCCTAACCCTAACCCTAACCCTAACCCTAACCCTAACCCTAACCCTAACCCTAACCCTAACCCTAACCCTAACCCTAACCCTAACCCTAACCCTAACCCTAACCCTAACCCTAACCCTAACCCTAACCCTAACCCTAACCCTAACCCTAACCCTAACCCTAACCCTAACCCTAACCCTAACCCTAACCCTAACCCTAACCCTAACCCTAACCCTAACCCTAACCCTAACCCTAACCCTAACCCTAACCCTAACCCTAACCCTAACCCTAACCCTAACCCTAACCCTAACCCTAACCCTAACCCTAACCCTAACCCTAACCCTAACCCTAACCCTAACCCTAACCCTAACCCTAACCCTAACCCTAACCCTAACCCTAACCCTAACCCTAACCCTAACCCTAACCCTAACCCTAACCCTAACCCTAACCCTAACCCTAACCCTAACCCTAACCCTAACCCTAACCCTAACCCTAACCCTAACCCTAACCCTAACCCTAACCCTAACCCTAACCCTAACCCTAACCCTAACCCTAACCCTAACCCTAACCCTAACCCTAACCCTAACCCTAACCCTAACCCTAACCCTAACCCTAACCCTAACCCTAACCCTAACCCTAACCCTAACCCTAACCCTAACCCTAACCCTAACCCTAACCCTAACCCTAACCCTAACCCTAACCCTAACCCTAACCCTAACCCTAACCCTAACCCTAACCCTAACCCTAACCCTAACCCTAACCCTAACCCTAACCCTAACCCTAACCCTAACCCTAACCCTAACCCTAACCCTAACCCTAACCCTAACCCTAACCCTAACCCTAACCCTAACCCTAACCCTAACCCTAACCCTAACCCTAACCCTAACCCTAACCCTAACCCTAACCCTAACCCTAACCCTAACCCTAACCCTAACCCTAACCCTAACCCTAACCCTAACCCTAACCCTAACCCTAACCCTAACCCTAACCCTAACCCTAACCCTAACCCTAACCCTAACCCTAACCCTAACCCTAACCCTAACCCTAACCCTAACCCTAACCCTAACCCTAACCCTAACCCTAACCCTAACCCTAACCCTAACCCTAACCCTAACCCTAACCCTAACCCTAACCCTAACCCTAACCCTAACCCTAACCCTAACCCTAACCCTAACCCTAACCCTAACCCTAACCCTAACCCTAACCCTAACCCTAACCCTAACCCTAACCCTAACCCTAACCCTAACCCTAACCCTAACCCTAACCCTAACCCTAACCCTAACCCTAACCCTAACCCTAACCCTAACCCTAACCCTAACCCTAACCCTAACCCTAACCCTAACCCTAACCCTAACCCTAACCCTAACCCTAACCCTAACCCTAACCCTAACCCTAACCCTAACCCTAACCCTAACCCTAACCCTAACCCTAACCCTAACCCTAACCCTAACCCTAACCCTAACCCTAACCCTAACCCTAACCCTAACCCTAACCCTAACCCTAACCCTAACCCTAACCCTAACCCTAACCCTAACCCTAACCCTAACCCTAACCCTAACCCTAACCCTAACCCTAACCCTAACCCTAACCCTAACCCTAACCCTAACCCTAACCCTAACCCTAACCCTAACCCTAACCCTAACCCTAACCCTAACCCTAACCCTAACCCTAACCCTAACCCTAACCCTAACCCTAACCCTAACCCTAACCCTAACCCTAACCCTAACCCTAACCCTAACCCTAACCCTAACCCTAACCCTAACCCTAACCCTAACCCTAACCCTAACCCTAACCCTAACCCTAACCCTAACCCTAACCCTAACCCTAACCCTAACCCTAACCCTAACCCTAACCCTAACCCTAACCCTAACCCTAACCCTAACCCTAACCCTAACCCTAACCCTAACCCTAACCCTAACCCTAACCCTAACCCTAACCCTAACCCTAACCCTAACCCTAACCCTAACCCTAACCCTAACCCTAACCCTAACCCTAACCCTAACCCTAACCCTAACCCTAACCCTAACCCTAACCCTAACCCTAACCCTAACCCTAACCCTAACCCTAACCCTAACCCTAACCCTAACCCTAACCCTAACCCTAACCCTAACCCTAACCCTAACCCTAACCCTAACCCTAACCCTAACCCTAACCCTAACCCTAACCCTAACCCTAACCCTAACCCTAACCCTAACCCTAACCCTAACCCTAACCCTAACCCTAACCCTAACCCTAACCCTAACCCTAACCCTAACCCTAACCCTAACCCTAACCCTAACCCTAACCCTAACCCTAACCCTAACCCTAACCCTAACCCTAACCCTAACCCTAACCCTAACCCTAACCCTAACCCTAACCCTAACCCTAACCCTAACCCTAACCCTAACCCTAACCCTAACCCTAACCCTAACCCTAACCCTAACCCTAACCCTAACCCTAACCCTAACCCTAACCCTAACCCTAACCCTAACCCTAACCCTAACCCTAACCCTAACCCTAACCCTAACCCTAACCCTAACCCTAACCCTAACCCTAACCCTAACCCTAACCCTAACCCTAACCCTAACCCTAACCCTAACCCTAACCCTAACCCTAACCCTAACCCTAACCCTAACCCTAACCCTAACCCTAACCCTAACCCTAACCCTAACCCTAACCCTAACCCTAACCCTAACCCTAACCCTAACCCTAACCCTAACCCTAACCCTAACCCTAACCCTAACCCTAACCCTAACCCTAACCCTAACCCTAACCCTAACCCTAACCCTAACCCTAACCCTAACCCTAACCCTAACCCTAACCCTAACCCTAACCCTAACCCTAACCCTAACCCTAACCCTAACCCTAACCCTAACCCTAACCCTAACCCTAACCCTAACCCTAACCCTAACCCTAACCCTAACCCTAACCCTAACCCTAACCCTAACCCTAACCCTAACCCTAACCCTAACCCTAACCCTAACCCTAACCCTAACCCTAACCCTAACCCTAACCCTAACCCTAACCCTAACCCTAACCCTAACCCTAACCCTAACCCTAACCCTAACCCTAACCCTAACCCTAACTAACCCTAACCCTAACCCTAACCCTAACCCTAACCCTAACCCTAACCCTAACCCTAACCCTAACCCTAACCCTAACCCTAACCCTAACCCTAACCCTAACCCTAACCCTAACCCTAACCCTAACCCTAACCCTAACCCTAACCCTAACCCTAACCCTAACCCTAACCCTAACCCTAACCCTAACCCTAACCCTAACCCTAACCCTAACCCTAACCCTAACCCTAACCCTAACCCTAACCCTAACCCTAACCCTAACCCTAACCCTAACCCTAACCCTAACCCTAACCCTAACCCTAACCCTAACCCTAACCCTAACCCTAACCCTAACCCTAACCCTAACCCTAACCCTAACCCTAACCCTAACCCTAACCCTAACCCTAACCCTAACCCTAACCCTAACCCTAACCCTAACCCTAACCCTAACCCTAACCCTAACCCTAACCCTAACCCTAACCCTAACCCTAACCCTAACCCTAACCCTAACCCTAACCCTAACCCTAACCCTAACCCTAACCCTAACCCTAACCCTAACCCTAACCCTAACCCTAACCCTAACCCTAACCCTAACCCTAACCCTAACCCTAACCCTAACCCTAACCCTAACCCTAACCCTAACCCTAACCCTAACCCTAACCCTAACCCTAACCCTAACCCTAACCCTAACCCTAACCCTAACCCTAACCCTAACCCTAACCCTAACCCTAACCCTAACCCTAACCCTAACCCTAACCCTAACCCTAACCCTAACCCTAACCCTAACCCTAACCCTAACCCTAACCCTAACCCTAACCCTAACCCTAACCCTAACCCTAACCCTAACCCTAACCCTAACCCTAACCCTAACCCTAACCCTAACCCTAACCCTAACCCTAACCCTAACCCTAACCCTAACCCTAACCCTAACCCTAACCCTAACCCTAACCCTAACCCTAACCCTAACCCTAACCCTAACCCTAACCCTAACCCTAACCCTAACCCTAACCCTAACCCTAACCCTAACCCTAACCCTAACCCTAACCCTAACCCTAACCCTAACCCTAACCCTAACCCTAACCCTAACCCTAACCCTAACCCTAACCCTAACCCTAACCCTAACCCTAACCCTAACCCTAACCCTAACCCTAACCCTAACCCTAACCCTAACCCTAACCCTAACCCTAACCCTAACCCTAACCCTAACCCTAACCCTAACCCTAACCCTAACCCTAACCCTAACCCTAACCCTAACCCTAACCCTAACCCTAACCCTAACCCTAACCCTAACCCTAACCCTAACCCTAACCCTAACCCTAACCCTAACCCTAACCCTAACCCTAACCCTAACCCTAACCCTAACCCTAACCCTAACCCTAACCCTAACCCTAACCCTAACCCTAACCCTAACCCTAACCCTAACCCTAACCCTAACCCTAACCCTAACCCTAACCCTAACCCTAACCCTAACCCTAACCCTAACCCTAACCCTAACCCTAACCCTAACCCTAACCCTAACCCTAACCCTAACCCTAACCCTAACCCTAACCCTAACCCTAACCCTAACCCTAACCCTAACCCTAACCCTAACCCTAACCCTAACCCTAACCCTAACCCTAACCCTAACCCTAACCCTAACCCTAACCCTAACCCTAACCCTAACCCTAACCCTAACCCTAACCCTAACCCTAACCCTAACCCTAACCCTAACCCTAACCCTAACCCTAACCCTAACCCTAACCCTAACCCTAACCCTAACCCTAACCCTAACCCTAACCCTAACCCTAACCCTAACCCTAACCCTAACCCTAACCCTAACCCTAACCCTAACCCTAACCCTAACCCTAACCCTAACCCTAACCCTAACCCTAACCCTAACCCTAACCCTAACCCTAACCCTAACCCTAACCCTAACCCTAACCCTAACCCTAACCCTAACCCTAACCCTAACCCTAACCCTAACCCTAACCCTAACCCTAACCCTAACCCTAACCCTAACCCTAACCCTAACCCTAACCCTAACCCTAACCCTAACCCTAACCCTAACCCTAACCCTAACCCTAACCCTAACCCTAACCCTAACCCTAACCCTAACCCTAACCCTAACCCTAACCCTAACCCTAACCCTAACCCTAACCCTAACCCTAACCCTAACCCTAACCCTAACCCTAACCCTAACCCTAACCCTAACCCTAACCCTAACCCTAACCCTAACCCTAACCCTAACCCTAACCCTAACCCTAACCCTAACCCTAACCCTAACCCTAACCCTAACCCTAACCCTAACCCTAACCCTAACCCTAACCCTAACCCTAACCCTAACCCTAACCCTAACCCTAACCCTAACCCTAACCCTAACCCTAACCCTAACCCTAACCCTAACCCTAACCCTAACCCTAACCCTAACCCTAACCCTAACCCTAACCCTAACCCTAACCCTAACCCTAACCCTAACCCTAACCCTAACCCTAACCCTAACCCTAACCCTAACCCTAACCCTAACCCTAACCCTAACCCTAACCCTAACCCTAACCCTAACCCTAACCCTAACCCTAACCCTAACCCTAACCCTAACCCTAACCCTAACCCTAACCCTAACCCTAACCCTAACCCTAACCCTAACCCTAACCCTAACCCTAACCCTAACCCTAACCCTAACCCTAACCCTAACCCTAACCCTAACCCTAACCCTAACCCTAACCCTAACCCTAACCCTAACCCTAACCCTAACCCTAACCCTAACCCTAACCCTAACCCTAACCCTAACCCTAACCCTAACCCTAACCCTAACCCTAACCCTAACCCTAACCCTAACCCTAACCCTAACCCTAACCCTAACCCTAACCCTAACCCTAACCCTAACCCTAACCCTAACCCTAACCCTAACCCTAACCCTAACCCTAACCCTAACCCTAACCCTAACCCTAACCCTAACCCTAACCCTAACCCTAACCCTAACCCTAACCCTAACCCTAACCCTAACCCTAACCCTAACCCTAACCCTAACCCTAACCCTAACCCTAACCCTAACCCTAACCCTAACCCTAACCCTAACCCTAACCCTAACCCTAACCCTAACCCTAACCCTAACCCTAACCCTAACCCTAACCCTAACCCTAACCCTAACCCTAACCCTAACCCTAACCCTAACCCTAACCCTAACCCTAACCCTAACCCTAACCCTAACCCTAACCCTAACCCTAACCCTAACCCTAACCCTAACCCTAACCCTAACCCTAACCCTAACCCTAACCCTAACCCTAACCCTAACCCTAACCCTAACCCTAACCCTAACCCTAACCCTAACCCTAACCCTAACCCTAACCCTAACCCTAACCCTAACCCTAACCCTAACCCTAACCCTAACCCTAACCCTAACCCTAACCCTAACCCTAACCCTAACCCTAACCCTAACCCTAACCCTAACCCTAACCCTAACCCTAACCCTAACCCTAACCCTAACCCTAACCCTAACCCTAACCCTAACCCTAACCCTAACCCTAACCCTAACCCTAACCCTAACCCTAACCCTAACCCTAACCCTAACCCTAACCCTAACCCTAACCCTAACCCTAACCCTAACCCTAACCCTAACCCTAACCCTAACCCTAACCCTAACCCTAACCCTAACCCTAACCCTAACCCTAACCCTAACCCTAACCCTAACCCTAACCCTAACCCTAACCCTAACCCTAACCCTAACCCTAACCCTAACCCTAACCCTAACCCTAACCCTAACCCTAACCCTAACCCTAACCCTAACCCTAACCCTAACCCTAACCCTAACCCTAACCCTAACCCTAACCCTAACCCTAACCCTAACCCTAACCCTAACCCTAACCCTAACCCTAACCCTAACCCTAACCCTAACCCTAACCCTAACCCTAACCCTAACCCTAACCCTAACCCTAACCCTAACCCTAACCCTAACCCTAACCCTAACCCTAACCCTAACCCTAACCCTAACCCTAATTGATGCCTAACCCTAACCCTAACCCTAACCCTAACCCTAACCCTAACCCTAACCCTAACCCTAACCCTAACCCTAACCCTAACCCTAACCCTAACCCTAACCCTAACCCTAACCCTAACCCTAACCCTAACCCTAACCCTAACCCTAACCCTAACCCTAACCCTAACCCTAACCCTAACCCTAACCCTAACCCTAACCCTAACCCTAACCCTAACCCTAACCCTAACCCTAACCCTAACCCTAACCCTAACCCTAACCCTAACCCTAACCCTAACCCTAACCCTAACCCTAACCCTAACCCTAA
The DNA here is from genome assembly GCF_987193195.1 of Phasianus colchicus. Lineage (NCBI taxonomy): Eukaryota > Metazoa > Chordata > Aves > Galliformes > Phasianidae > Phasianus > Phasianus colchicus. Next base: position 350,008 of record NW_028325245.1, on the reverse strand, counting down.
CCCTAACCCTAACCCTAACCCTAACCCTAACCCTAACCCTAACCCTAACCCTAACCCTAACCCTAACCCTAACCCTAACCCTAACCCTAACCCTAACCCTAACCCTAACCCTAACCCTAACCCTAACCCTAACCCTAACCCTAACCCTAACCCTAACCCTAACCCTAACCCTAACCCTAACCCTAACCCTAACCCTAACCCTAACCCTAACCCTAACCCTAACCCTAACCCTAACCCTAACCCTAACCCTAACCCTAACCCTAACCCTAACCCTAACCCTAACCCTAACCCTAACCCTAACCCTAACCCTAACCCTAACCCTAACCCTAACCCTAACCCTAACCCTAACCCTAACCCTAACCCTAACCCTAACCCTAACCCTAACCCTAACCCTAACCCTAACCCTAACCCTAACCCTAACCCTAACCCTAACCCTAACCCTAACCCTAACCCTAACCCTAACCCTAACCCTAACCCTAACCCTAACCCTAACCCTAACCCTAACCCTAACCCTAACCCTAACCCTAACCCTAACCCTAACCCTAACCCTAACCCTAACCCTAACCCTAACCCTAACCCTAACCCTAACCCTAACCCTAACCCTAACCCTAACCCTAACCCTAACCCTAACCCTAACCCTAACCCTAACCCTAACCCTAACCCTAACCCTAACCCTAACCCTAACCCTAACCCTAACCCTAACCCTAACCCTAACCCTAACCCTAACCCTAACCCTAACCCTAACCCTAACCCTAACCCTAACCCTAACCCTAACCCTAACCCTAACCCTAACCCTAACCCTAACCCTAACCCTAACCCTAACCCTAACCCTAACCCTAACCCTAACCCTAACCCTAACCCTAACCCTAACCCTAACCCTAACCCTAACCCTAACCCTAACCCTAACCCTAACCCTAACCCTAACCCTAACCCTAACCCTAACCCTAACCCTAACCCTAACCCTAACCCTAACCCTAACCCTAACCCTAACCCTAACCCTAACCCTAACCCTAACCCTAACCCTAACCCTAACCCTAACCCTAACCCTAACCCTAACCCTAACCCTAACCCTAACCCTAACCCTAACCCTAACCCTAACCCTAACCCTAACCCTAACCCTAACCCTAACCCTAACCCTAACCCTAACCCTAACCCTAACCCTAACCCTAACCCTAACCCTAACCCTAACCCTAACCCTAACCCTAACCCTAACCCTAACCCTAACCCTAACCCTAACCCTAACCCTAACCCTAACCCTAACCCTAACCCTAACCCTAACCCTAACCCTAACCCTAACCCTAACCCTAACCCTAACCCTAACCCTAACCCTAACCCTAACCCTAACCCTAACCCTAACCCTAACCCTAACCCTAACCCTAACCCTAACCCTAACCCTAACCCTAACCCTAACCCTAACCCTAACCCTAACCCTAACCCTAACCCTAACCCTAACCCTAACCCTAACCCTAACCCTAACCCTAACCCTAACCCTAACCCTAACCCTAACCCTAACCCTAACCCTAACCCTAACCCTAACCCTAACCCTAACCCTAACCCTAACCCTAACCCTAACCCTAACCCTAACCCTAACCCTAACCCTAACCCTAACCCTAACCCTAACCCTAACCCTAACCCTAACCCTAACCCTAACCCTAACCCTAACCCTAACCCTAACCCTAACCCTAACCCTAACCCTAACCCTAACCCTAACCCTAACCCTAACCCTAACCCTAACCCTAACCCTAACCCTAACCCTAACCCTAACCCTAACCCTAACCCTAACCCTAACCCTAACCCTAACCCTAACCCTAACCCTAACCCTAACCCTAACCCTAACCCTAACCCTAACCCTAACCCTAACCCTAACCCTAACCCTAACCCTAACCCTAACCCTAACCCTAACCCTAACCCTAACCCTAACCCTAACCCTAACCCTAACCCTAACCCTAACCCTAACCCTAACCCTAACCCTAACCCTAACCCTAACCCTAACCCTAACCCTAACCCTAACCCTAACCCTAACCCTAACCCTAACCCTAACCCTAACCCTAACCCTAACCCTAACCCTAACCCTAACCCTAACCCTAACCCTAACCCTAACCCTAACCCTAACCCTAACCCTAACCCTAACCCTAACCCTAACCCTAACCCTAACCCTAACCCTAACCCTAACCCTAACCCTAACCCTAACCCTAACCCTAACCCTAACCCTAACCCTAACCCTAACCCTAACCCTAACCCTAACCCTAACCCTAACCCTAACCCTAACCCTAACCCTAACCCTAACCCTAACCCTAACCCTAACCCTAACCCTAACCCTAACCCTAACCCTAACCCTAACCCTAACCCTAACCCTAACCCTAACCCTAACCCTAACCCTAACCCTAACCCTAACCCTAACCCTAACCCTAACCCTAACCCTAACCCTAACCCTAACCCTAACCCTAACCCTAACCCTAACCCTAACCCTAACCCTAACCCTAACCCTAACCCTAACCCTAACCCTAA
>NW_028325243.1:300000-379654 GCF_987193195.1 Phasianus colchicus | reverse complement strand
TAGCAATAAAGAAATACATTAAAAAAAATGCAGTAGGGGAAAGATCTGCCCATGGATTTGTTGTATTTGTGCATATCTAAATAGCAGTACAGGCATCTTGTCATCCCAAGGACACCATGGAGTATTCATATAATATAAAGAGAGATGATGGGGATTTTCTAATAACTAAATTGGAAATCAGAAATGTTACTTTTTTTTTTTTTTTTTTTTTCCCCAATTTACCAGTTTGCAAGCAATGCCTCCTTTTCCATAAAGACAGCTCTTCAAGAAAGCCCATTTCTAACACTCACAGACCTGTGCAGAACACCGTTTTTCATAGATGACAGACAGTAACTTTACAATAACATCAGCCATTTCTTTCAACACTGTCACAAATACCATTCAACAACAAATAGCATTCAACTAGGCCTCAGCTGCCTAATTTCATTGAAGCCTGTATACCTTTCATTCAGTGTTAACATTACTTGAAAAAAAGTGTTTGGACGTTACATTATATTATCCTCAGTTCATCGTGTTGTAGCAGATCTAATCTTTAATGAAAACGAGACATGTAGGAATCCTATTTGAACTTTTCTTTTATCTTCACTCTTATTTCAAAAAGAAAGTTGTTGATTAAACACACCTAGTGACAAACCAACATGTGATTATCATCTATAATAAATGATACTCCTGCTTGCTAGTATAATTGTATTTGCTTTTCTTGTTGCCTTTGCTTGCTTCATCCACACCAGTAGATGTGTTGAGAAAACTGACTGGGAGAAAAGAGGTCATTCCCTGGTCCTGGTTACAAAGACAGCACAGACACAGCCCATGGTGACTGAAAAACAGGGAATAAAGAGGTTCAAGACTGTACTGCAAAAGTGTATTGCAACTGCAGGTTGCTTAAAGAAGTAGAAGCAAAGGGAATGTCCACAGGTTTGAAAAAGTGGCCTGCAACTACACAATATTCATTGTTTCAGAAAGGAGATTTAACGATGCAAAATCTTTGGCAAGAGAACAGTTGTTTTTAGGGATCAAATAGAGAGAGAAATAGTGCTGGGGACCTAGACTCCATTTAGGACATAATACTTGTCTTGTCTCTACACGTGAAAATATTTTAAATTACTAGCTGAGAGATCAGGGGTCCTGAACCATGGTATGTTCATTATTGTTGATTGCATGTACTGTGTCATATCACTTAAAAAATTAAAAACATTAATGGCACTGAAATTTCAAACTGGGTGCACGTACCACTGTGCATAACAACTGACAAGCTATTATCTACGTTGATTAAAACTCTTAGTGCTAGTGTTTTAGCTTCTCCAAAAGCAAGGAATAAACAATTTGAATGTAGGCTTTATCAGTATTTGTACTTGTAATAAAACCAGGAATATTCATAGAATCATAGAATCATAGAATTTTTTTTTGAGTTGGAAGGGACTCTTACAGACCATTGAGTCCAGTTCCCCAGTAATGAACAGGGACACCCACAGAGGTCAGAGACCTCAGAGGCCTGTCCAGCCTGACCATGAATATCTCCCCACTGCCATAATGTTGTCTTGCCCCAGACCTATACAAGACTACAAAGTGAGTCACCAGCTCTGGATTCCTACTTAGGAGGGGTTTGCCATCAAGATAGACAGCAAGTCTCCATGTAACCCTCTCCTCTAGGCATCAGCCCTGGGAAACATGCTGCCAAATATTCTTCAGAAAAGCATCTTAGAGAGGTTTCTGTGAGCAGATGGGGGACATTTGATGAAGCAAACGGATGCTGGGTAAGCAGTAATTCTCACTCAACAACCAGCCTGGGGGCTCCGTTCTTTCTTCATTTCCATTCTTTCTGATGGAAATGTCCTTGAAACTTAACTTTTTCCTACTTTTCCAGTACTTGTTTGATACTTTCTTTTTCTAGTAAGCAAAAATTCTAAGCCCTTGTCCTCCAGTAACTGTCTTTCATTTTCTGATACATTCAAAGATAACCTTTGGAGGCATGCCTTTTTCTGGGAAGCCAAGTTCTAACAGCAGAAAAAAATTTCAAAGGCTGTATGGAGAGCATCAACTACAATGGCAATAATATCACTGACCTTGCTAGAAGGAAGAAATTGGAACCTTCTAATGTGGTAAGAACATAACTTTATCATCATCTAAACTTCTGCTTCTCCTTCTAAGGAAAGTTTGTGAGTGTGTGTGACAGATGTTCTGAAATCATATAATATATAAAACAAAGTTTGTCACATGCCTAAAGATTTCATTATACATACTTTTATGATTTTTTGTTTGTTTGTTTGTTTGTTTGTTTTTAATATCTGGGAACCTGTTTCTGCTGGGATTTAAGTTTCAGCTTTACAGAATTAGCCTTCAGCATCAGATGAATGTTTTTTAAAAGAAAACCAGTAGATCAGTATATACATTTTTGCTTTCATCTTATAGTAACCCAAAACTAGGATGGACAATATTTATTGTTAAATCAATTGCAGTGTGTCAAGGATCTAAATCCTGTTATCTTCCATCCCCACAGAGCAAGTTGCGTGGGTGTGCAAAATCATTAGAAAGGGAAGGCTCAGAGCCATTTTATGGGAGCTCCGTAAAGCATCAAGATACTAAACTTTGAAACTGTTATTTAGCTTATTAACATTACAGGGATTATTAACATTACATTCTATTTTTTTCTCTCCAAAGCATTCATAGTTGCTTTCATGTTTAAACTTGTGTCTTTCTGTAAGGGTTGATCAGGAAATCACTTTAATTTCTGTATTTTTAAGAATCTAGGCGTTCCTAAAATAGTTGGTGGATTACATGAGCAATGTGGGTAGGAAATAAATGTATTATTACCCTGAATTTGAGATAGATCTGTTCAAGGCTTTCTTCTGTACAGTACTGCAGCCTTCACAAAGCCCTGCTCACAGTATGTATAGTTTGATTACTGCTTTTTTTCTTTATGTATTTTGCATAGTACATAACAGTAATGAAGAATAAGATATAAGATAAACATGTACAGTAGAAATGAAGTGCAATGATTCTTCTTGGACAGATGTGCAACTTCTGAGATGTCTGTAGGACAAATTCCAGCTTTTGAAAAGCATAGCACAGCTAACAGTTCTGTAGAGTGTCTATAAACTCCTCTTTCTGGTTTATTTGGATGTGAATTTTCTGTTTGCTTGTTTTGTTTGTTAGTTGATTACATTCTGTTGCCTGTGACATTAAAGCAAAATCTACATATGTAGATTTGGTAGTGTTAGAGGTTTACCACTAAACTGTGGCATGCTAGTTTAATCTGATGATTCACTTCTGAGAATATAAAAACAGAAGTGAACTTTGCTTTCAGATGAATTATTTAAATTTCTTCCGCTCTTCAAAAACAGAATCAGTTTCACTTATGAAATCAACATGGATGTTTATGTTTCTTACAAAAAAACTTTTATTCTTCTAGTTTTGAACCTGATTTAGCATGAAAAATACTAAGCTGAAACTACTATTTTTGTTAACCACGTTTATGTTAATGGCACTTAAGCAATCCAACCAGGATCAAAGCTCCATTGTAGGAACTGTGCAGATGCATAGCAGTAGACATATCCTGCCCTAAAGAAAAAGCAAAAATAAATAACGTAATGAAATGGAACACAAAGTAATTGGTAAAGTTATAAGAAGCATCATAGGGGGAAAAAAAAAAATAGATGGACAAAGAATAAAAAAGAGGTTTGAGACAAAAATAAAAATGTTCTTACTGTCAGATTTCAGAAGTTGTACAAGGAAAAGGAGTAAAAAATTAAATTTATACAACGAGGATGTCCAGAAAATCTAAGAAGTTAATCTTGATTTTACATTGAACAAAAATAGAATGAATAAAAATCCTTAGGTCTCACAAATACGTATGTTATGATCATAAATGCACCATTAAGAGTCTTTCAACATCTTCTTAAGCAATTTATTCATTTTATCTTTAGAGGGTAACAATGTGGAGCAAAAAAGTTTTGCAGTCCTCTGTGATAGAACAAGTGGCAGCAAACCTTTGAGGAGAAAGAGTAAGATGGATGGCCTTAAACAGTTTTTGCTTTTATTAATGGAGCCTGATTTGTTTTCACAGAAATGAGGCAAATAATAAACATACACAGAAAGGAGAGTAGGAGATAGAAGGACAACAAGAAAAAAAAAATGGAGTGTCAAATTTTCTCCCAAATGGACTTGCAAGAGTTGACAGTGACTTACTAGAGCATTAATTTCTTCTTTACAGCTTTATTCAGGTCTAAGACAGAAAAAAAGAACATGCACACGAGTCTTCCAATCCATATTTTCTATGTTATTTAAAGTAATAAGGTTATGTATGGTATTTTATGTTGGTTTCATTTACATTTGCAGGTACTAAAATCTAACAAGTTTCTCAAAACCTGTAACAGAAAAATGCTGAGAAGAATCAAATTTATTGCTCTCTCTCTTCACATACATTGGGCTTATGATCCTCCCACTTCAGTGGCTGCTCTTCCATGTATTACTGAGTGCAATCATGTACAAATATAAGATAAACATTTTCTTTAAAGTATTTATAGTATGTTGCGCTCAAATAAATATTTGAGAAAATAAAGAAATAACCTGACAGCTATTAATCAGAGTTTTATTGCCTTTAATATATGATCCATCCTGATATAGCAATTATTGTTGTTTTAGTAAATGCATTACCTCACTTTTACAGGTTTATTTTCAGCCAGTATATCTATCCTTTTGCTCAACACAACAGAGAACTTTCCAATAGCCAAAAAACATTCTGCCTTTAAATTAAATTAATCTTCTTGGAAATATTACTCTTCCAACTCTCCTGTTCTGTATGTCAGCTACTGCTCAAAGCTGTCTACTGTTCCTCCTGTTAACCATACAGTTATTAAAACTTGGTATATGAATACCTTTTCATCATATTTATCCACAATAAATGAATGAGACTTCTCCCCATAGAATCTTTCTATGAAACTTTCCATCCCTCTGTCTTTCTGCTAAATCTCAAATAATCTGAACTGCAGTTCATTTAGATATTAGACCTCAGGTTCAGATAACATCCTTGAGGTAATAAAATGTTATTGTCTGACAGATCTAAAGTGATATTTTTCCTGTAGAAAATTCCATGGGGCACTTACACTGAAACTGAGAAGTGTTTTTCCTTCTCTTGCTGAGTGAGGGTTTAAATAGGAAATGCATATACACAGAGCAAAATTTGGAAGGTAACATTTCCCATCAGGTCTTTTCAGTATTACAGAGCAAGAAAAAGATTTTTAAGACTTGCATGTGCTGATTAAGGTGATTGAATTTTTTCTACTATTATTTTCCTTTTAGTTTAGCAATAAAGAAATACATTAAAAAAAATGCAGTAGGGGAAAGATCTGCCCATGGATTTGTTGTATTTGTGCATATCTAAATAGCAGTACAGGCATCTTGTCATCCCAAGGACACCATGGAGTATTCATATAATATAAAGAGAGATGATGGGGATTTTCTAATAACTAAATTGGAAATCAGAAATGTTACTTTTTTTTTTTTTTTTTTTTCCCCAATTTACCAGTTTGCAAGCAATGCCTCCTTTTCCATAAAGACAGCTCTTCAAGAAAGCCCATTTCTAACACTCACAGACCTGTGCAGAACACCGTTTTTCATAGATGACAGACAGTAACTTTACAATAACATCAGCCATTTCTTTCAACACTGTCACAAATACCATTCAACAACAAATAGCATTCAACTAGGCCTCAGCTGCCTAATTTCATTGAAGCCTGTATACCTTTCATTCAGTGTTAACATTACTTGAAAAAAAGTGTTTGGACGTTACATTATATTATCCTCAGTTCATCGTGTTGTAGCAGATCTAATCTTTAATGAAAACGAGACATGTAGGAATCCTATTTGAACTTTTCTTTTATCTTCACTCTTATTTCAAAAAGAAAGTTGTTGATTAAACACACCTAGTGACAAACCAACATGTGATTATCATCTATAATAAATGATACTCCTGCTTGCTAGTATAATTGTATTTGCTTTTCTTGTTGCCTTTGCTTGCTTCATCCACACCAGTAGATGTGTTGAGAAAACTGACTGGGAGAAAAGAGGTCATTCCCTGGTCCTGGTTACAAAGACAGCACAGACACAGCCCATGGTGACTGAAAAACAGGGAATAAAGAGGTTCAAGACTGTACTGCAAAAGTGTATTGCAACTGCAGGTTGCTTAAAGAAGTAGAAGCAAAGGGAATGTCCACAGGTTTGAAAAAGTGGCCTGCAACTACACAATATTCATTGTTTCAGAAAGGAGATTTAACGATGCAAAATCTTTGGCAAGAGAACAGTTGTTTTTAGGGATCAAATAGAGAGAGAAATAGTGCTGGGGACCTAGACTCCATTTAGGACATAATACTTGCATTACACTCCGCAAGAGGACAGTTTCTTTCAGAAATGTGGCATTTTATCACAGATACACCATTTTTATGCCCAGTAGAGCTCCTTTTCTCCCAGAAATAGCACTGCTCTTAGGAAGAGCTCCCATTTTCTAACCAAAATGCTGCTTTACACTCCTCAAGATCACACTTACCCCCATCAAGATGGCAGTGTCACAGAAATACCAGCTTCTGCCCCCAAAATGGGACTTTGGCTCTCCAAAACAAGACATTTTCTCCCAGAAATACCAGGACTCTTAGAAATACCTCACGTTTCATCTCAAGAATACTGCTTTCCACTCCTCAAGATCACACTGACTCCCATCACAATGGCCTTTTCTCCCACATACACCAGCTTTCTCCCAAATACACGACATTTTCTCCCACATACACCCGTTTTCTCCCAAAGATGGGACATATTCTCCCAGAAATGCCAGCTTATTCTTTAAAAAACGGCCTTTTTTCCCCAAAATACCAGCTTTCTCACAAACACCTGTCATTTTCCAACCAAGTCTGCTACTATCTCCCAGAAACAGCCGGTTTCCGAGAAATACCTGACGTTTGCTCTCCCAAATACTACTTGACACTCCTCCAGAGGACATTGTCTCCCCTATTTACCACATTGTCTCCCCAAGAGACCACTTGGCACACCAAAAAGACCACCGTTGCTCTCCAGTACAAGATCTTCTTTCCCACCGGTTCCCACTTTTCTCCCCCAGCTATGTCATTTCCTCCCAGAAATGCCACTTTTCCCTTGGAAATTTCACCTTCTCTTCCAAAAAGAGGAGATTTGCTCCCAGAAATACCCCTTCTCTTACAACTGCCACACGCTTTCTCCCCAAAAAGCCTCCATGACAATGCCAAATGGGACACTTGCAGCCAAGAAGAGGACACCTTCTCTCAGAAAGACCACTTTTCTCCCCAAGAGAGGAGATTTTCTCCCAATTGGATGACATTTGCTGTAAGAAAGACCTGTTTTCTTCCCTCAAGAGGACATTGTCTTTCCCACTGAGGACATTTTCTCCCAGAAGTGCCGCTACTCTGTGAAACACCTCCATTTCCTCCCAAATCTACTCCATGACACGCCTCAGGATGACACTTACTCCCCGATTTGGGGCATTTTCTCCCAGAAATACCACTTCTCTCCCAAAGGGATGGCCTTTTCCCTCTCTAGCATCTGTTTCCTCACCAATACCTGGCATTTTCTCCCAGAAACACCAGCTTTCTCACAGATACATCACCTTCCCCCCCCCACATCAGACCTCTTCTCCCAGAAATACCAGGACTCTGCTGAATATTTCCCATATCCTCCGGAACATACAGCATTACACTCCGCAAGAGGACAGTTTCTTTCAGAAATGTGGCATTTTATCACAGATACACCATTTTTATGCCCAGTAGAGCTCCTTTTCTCCCAGAAATAGCACTGCTCTTAGGAAGAGCTCCCATTTTCTAACCAAAATGCTGCTTTACACTCCTCAAGATCACACTTACCCCCATCAAGATGGCAGTGTCACAGAAATACCAGCTTCTGCCCCCAAAATGGGACTTTGGCTCTCCAAAACAAGACATTTTCTCCCAGAAATACCAGGAGTCTTAGAAATACCTCACGTTTCATCTCAAGAACACTGCTTTCCACTCCTCAAGATCACACTGACTCCCATCACAATGGCCTTTTCTCCCACATACACCAGCTTTCTCCCAAATACACGACATTTTCTCCCACATACACCCGTTTTCTCCCAAAGATGGGACATATTCTCCCAGAAATGCCAGCTTATTCTTTAAAAAACGGCCTTTTTTCCCCAAAATACCAGCTTTCTCACAAACACCTGTCATTTTCCAACCAAGTCTGCTACTATCTCCCAGAAACAGCCGGTTTCCGAGAAATACCTGACGTTTGCTCTCCCAAATACTACTTGACACTCCTCCAGAGGACATTGTCTCCCCTATTTACCACGTTGTCTCCCCAAGAGACCACTTGGCACACCAAAAAGACCACCGTTGCTCTCCAGTACAAGATCTTCTTTCCCACCGGTTCCCACTTTTCTCCCCCAGCTATGTCATTTCCTCCCAGAAATGCCACTTTTCCCTTGGAAATTTCACCTTCTCTTCCAAAAAGAGGAGATTTGCTCCCAGAAATACCCCTTCTCTTACAACTGCCACACGCTTTCTCCCCAAAAAGCCTCCATGACAATGCCAAATGGGACACTTGCAGCCAAGAAGAGGACACCTTCTCTCAGAAAGACCACTTTTCTCCCCAAGAGAGGAGATTTTCTCCCAATTGGATGACATTTGCTGTAAGAAAGACCCGTTTTCTTCCCTCAAGAGGACATTGTCTTTCCCACTGAGGACATTTTCTCCCAGAAGTGCCGCTACTCTGTGAAACACCTCCATTTCCTCCCAAATCTACTCCATGACACGCCTCAGGATGACACTTACTCCCCGATTTGGGGCATTTTCTCCCAGAAATACCACTTCTCTCCCAAAGGGATGGCCTTTTCCCTCTCTAGCATCTGTTTCCTCACCAATACCTGGCATTTTCTCCCAGAAACACCAGCTTTCTCACAGATACATCACCTTCCCCCCCCCACATCAGACCTCTTCTCCCAGAAATACCAGGACTCTGCTGAATATTTCCCATTTCCTCCGGAACATACAGCATTACACTCCGCAAGAGGACAGTTTCTTTCAGAAATGTGGCATTTTATCACAGATACACCATTTTTATGCCCAGTAGAGCTCCTTTTCTCCCAGAAATAGCACTGCTCTTAGGAAGAGCTCCCACTTTCTAACCAAAATGCTGCTTTACACTCCTCAAGATCACACTTACCCCCATCAAGATGGCAGTGTCACAGAAATACCAGCTTCTGCCCCCAAAATGGGACTTTGGCTCTCCAAAACAAGACATTTTCTCCCAGAAATACCAGGACTCTTAGAAATACCTCACGTTTCATCTCAAGAACACTGCTTTCCACTCCTCAAGATCACACTGACTCCCATCACAATGGCCTTTTCTCCCACATACACCAGCTTTCTCCCAAATACACGACATTTTCTCCCACATACACCCGTTTTCTCCCAAAGATGGGACATATTCTCCCAGAAATGCCAGCTTATTCTTTAAAAAACGGCCTTTTTTCCCCAAAATACCAGCTTTCTCACAAACACCTGTCATTTTCCAACCAAGTCTGCTACTATCTCCCAGAAACAGCCGGTTTCCGAGAAATACCTGACGTTTGCTCTCCCAAATACTACTTGACACTCCTCCAGAGGACATTGTCTCCCCTATTTACCACGTTGTCTCCCCAAGAGACCACTTGGCACACCAAAAAGACCACCGTTGCTCTCCAGTACAAGATCTTCTTTCCCACCGGTTCCCACTTTTCTCCCCCAGCTCTGTCATTTCCTCCCAGAAATGCCACTTTTCCCTTGGAAATTTCACCTTCTCTTCCAAAAAGAGGAGATTTGCTCCCAGAAATACCCCTTCTCTTACAACTGCCACACGCTTTCTCCCCAAAAAGCCTCCATGACAATGCCAAATGGGACACTTGCAGCCAAGAAGAGGACACCTTCTCTCAGAAAGACCACTTTTCTCCCCAAGAGAGGAGATTTTCTCCCAATTGGATGACATTTGCTGTAAGAAAGACCCGTTTTCTTCCCTCAAGAGGACATTGTCTTTCCCACTGAGGACATTTTCTCCCAGAAGTGCCGCTACTCTGTGAAACACCTCCATTTCCTCCCAAATCTACTCCATGACACGCCTCAGGATGACACTTACTCCCCGATTTGGGGCATTTTCTCCCAGAAATACCACTTCTCTCCCAAAGGGATGGCCTTTTCCCTCTCTAGCATCTGTTTCCTCACCAATACCTGGCATTTTCTCCCAGAAACACCAGCTTTCTCACAGATACATCACCTTCCCCCCCCCACATCAGACCTCTTCTCCCAGAAATACCAGGACTCTGCTGAATATTTCCCATTTCCTCCGGAACATACAGCATTACACTCCGCAAGAGGACAGTTTCTTTCAGAAATGTGGCATTTTATCACAGATACACCATTTTTATGCCCAGTAGAGCTCCTTTTCTCCCAGAAATAGCACTGCTCTTAGGAAGAGCTCCCATTTTCTAACCAAAATGCTGCTTTACACTCCTCAAGATCACACTTACCCCCATCAAGATGGCAGTGTCACAGAAATACCAGCTTCTGCCCCCAAAATGGGACTTTGGCTCTCCAAAACAAGACATTTTCTCCCAGAAATACCAGGACTCTTAGAAATACCTCACGTTTCATCTCAAGAATACTGCTTTCCACTCCTCAAGATCACACTGACTCCCATCACAATGGCCTTTTCTCCCACATACACCAGCTTTCTCCCAAATACACGACATTTTCTCCCACATACACCCGTTTTCTCCCAAAGATGGGACATATTCTCCCAGAAATGCCAGCTTATTCTTTAAAAAACGGCCTTTTTTCCCCAAAATACCAGCTTTCTCACAAACACCTGTCATTTTCCAACCAAGTCTGCTACTATCTCCCAGAAACAGCCGGTTTCCGAGAAATACCTGACGTTTGCTCTCCCAAATACTACTTGACACTCCTCCAGAGGACATTGTCTCCCCTATTTACCACGTTGTCTCCCCAAGAGACCACTTGGCACACCAAAAAGACCACCGTTGCTCTCCAGTACAAGATCTTCTTTCCCACCGGTTCCCACTTTTCTCCCCCAGCTATGTCATTTCCTCCCAGAAATGCCACTTTTCCCTTGGAAATTTCACCTTCTCTTCCAAAAAGAGGAGATTTGCTCCCAGAAATACCCCTTCTCTTACAACTGCCACACGCTTTCTCCCCAAAAAGCCTCCATGACAATGCCAAATGGGACACTTGCAGCCAAGAAGAGGACACCTTCTCTCAGAAAGACCACTTTTCTCCCCAAGAGAGGAGATTTTCTCCCAATTGGATGACATTTGCTGTAAGAAAGACCTGTTTTCTTCCCTCAAGAGGACATTGTCTTTCCCACTGAGGACATTTTCTCCCAGAAGTGCCGCTACTCTGTGAAACACCTCCATTTCCTCCCAAATCTACTCCATGACACGCCTCAGGATGACACTTACTCCCCGATTTGGGGCATTTTCTCCCAGAAATACCACTTCTCTCCCAAAGGGATGGCCTTTTCCCTCTCTAGCATCTGTTTCCTCACCAATACCTGGCATTTTCTCCCAGAAACACCAGCTTTCTCACAGATACATCACCTTCCCCCCCCCACATCAGACCTCTTCTCCCAGAAATACCAGGACTCTGCTGAATATTTCCCATTTCCTCCGGAACATACAGCATTACACTCCGCAAGAGGACAGTTTCTTTCAGAAATGTGGCATTTTATCACAGATACACCATTTTTATGCCCAGTAGAGCTCCTTTTCTCCCAGAAATAGCACTGCTCTTAGGAAGAGCTCCCACTTTCTAACCAAAATGCTGCTTTACACTCCTCAAGATCACACTTACCCCCATCAAGATGGCAGTGTCACAGAAATACCAGCTTCTGCCCCCAAAATGGGACTTTGGCTCTCCAAAACAAGACATTTTCTCCCAGAAATACCAGGACTCTTAGAAATACCTCACGTTTCATCTCAAGAACACTGCTTTCCACTCCTCAAGATCACACTGACTCCCATCACAATGGCCTTTTCTCCCACATACACCAGCTTTCTCCCAAATACACGACATTTTCTCCCACATACACCCGTTTTCTCCCAAAGATGGGACATATTCTCCCAGAAATGCCAGCTTATTCTTTAAAAAACGGCCTTTTTTCCCCAAAATACCAGCTTTCTCACAAACACCTGTCATTTTCCAACCAAGTCTGCTACTATCTCCCAGAAACAGCCGGTTTCCGAGAAATACCTGACGTTTGCTCTCCCAAATACTACTTGACACTCCTCCAGAGGACATTGTCTCCCCTATTTACCACGTTGTCTCCCCAAGAGACCACTTGGCACACCAAAAAGACCACCGTTGCTCTCCAGTACAAGATCTTCTTTCCCACCGGTTCCCACTTTTCTCCCCCAGCTATGTCATTTCCTCCCAGAAATGCCACTTTTCCCTTGGAAATTTCACCTTCTCTTCCAAAAAGAGGAGATTTGCTCCCAGAAATACCCCTTCTCTTACAACTGCCACACGCTTTCTCCCCAAAAAGCCTCCATGACAATGCCAAATGGGACACTTGCAGCCAAGAAGAGGACACCTTCTCTCAGAAAGACCACTTTTCTCCCCAAGAGAGGAGATTTTCTCCCAATTGGATGACATTTGCTGTAAGAAAGACCCGTTTTCTTCCCTCAAGAGGACATTGTCTTTCCCACTGAGGACATTTTCTCCCAGAAGTGCCGCTACTCTGTGAAACACCTCCATTTCCTCCCAAATCTACTCCATGACACGCCTCAGGATGACACTTACTCCCCGATTTGGGGCATTTTCTCCCAGAAATACCACTTCTCTCCCAAAGGGATGGCCTTTTCCCTCTCTAGCATCTGTTTCCTCACCAATACCTGGCATTTTCTCCCAGAAACACCAGCTTTCTCACAGATACATCACCTTCCCCCCCCCACATCAGACCTCTTCTCCCAGAAATACCAGGACTCTGCTGAATATTTCCCATTTCCTCCGGAACATACAGCATTACACTCCGCAAGAGGACAGTTTCTTTCAGAAATGTGGCATTTTATCACAGATACACCATTTTTATGCCCAGTAGAGCTCCTTTTCTCCCAGAAATAGCACTGCTCTTAGGAAGAGCTCCCATTTTCTAACCAAAATGCTGCTTTACACTCCTCAAGATCACACTTACCCCCATCAAGATGGCAGTGTCACAGAAATACCAGCTTCTGCCCCCAAAATGGGACTTTGGCTCTCCAAAACAAGACATTTTCTCCCAGAAATACCAGGACTCTTAGAAATACCTCACGTTTCATCTCAAGAATACTGCTTTCCACTCCTCAAGATCACACTGACTCCCATCACAATGGCCTTTTCTCCCACATACACCAGCTTTCTCCCAAATACACGACATTTTCTCCCACATACACCCGTTTTCTCCCAAAGATGGGACATATTCTCCCAGAAATGCCAGCTTATTCTTTAAAAAACGGCCTTTTTTTCCCAAAATACCAGCTTTCTCACAAACACCTGTCATTTTCCAACCAAGTCTGCTACTATCTCCCAGAAACAGCCGGTTTCCGAGAAATACCTGACGTTTGCTCTCCCAAATACTACTTGACACTCCTCCAGAGGACATTGTCTCCCCTATTTACCACGTTGTCTCCCCAAGAGACCACTTGGCACACCAAAAAGACCACCGTTGCTCTCCAGTACAAGATCTTCTTTCCCACCGGTTCCCACTTTTCTCCCCCAGCTATGTCATTTCCTCCCAGAAATGCCACTTTTCCCTTGGAAATTTCACCTTCTCTTCCAAAAAGAGGAGATTTGCTCCCAGAAATACCCCTTCTCTTACAACTGCCACACGCTTTCTCCCCAAAAAGCCTCCATGACAATGCCAAATGGGACACTTGCAGCCAAGAAGAGGACACCTTCTCTCAGAAAGACCACTTTTCTCCCCAAGAGAGGAGATTTTCTCCCAATTGGATGACATTTGCTGTAAGAAAGACCTGTTTTCTTCCCTCAAGAGGACATTGTCTTTCCCACTGAGGACATTTTCTCCCAGAAGTGCCGCTACTCTGTGAAACACCTCCATTTCCTCCCAAATCTACTCCATGACACGCCTCAGGATGACACTTACTCCCCGATTTGGGGCATTTTCTCCCAGAAATACCACTTCTCTCCCAAAGGGATGGCCTTTTCCCTCTCTAGCATCTGTTTCCTCACCAATACCTGGCATTTTCTCCCAGAAACACCAGCTTTCTCACAGATACATCACCTTCCCCCCCACATCAGACCTCTTCTCCCAGAAATACCAGGACTCTGCTGAATATTTCCCATTTCCTCCGGAACATACAGCATTACACTCCGCAAGAGGACAGTTTCTTTCAGAAATGTGGCATTTTATCACAGATACACCATTTTTATGCCCAGTAGAGCTCCTTTTCTCCCAGAAATAGCACTGCTCTTAGGAAGAGCTCCCACTTTCTAACCAAAATGCTGCTTTACACTCCTCAAGATCACACTTACCCCCATCAAGATGGCAGTGTCACAGAAATACCAGCTTCTGCCCCCAAAATGGGACTTTGGCTCTCCAAAACAAGACATTTTCTCCCAGAAATACCAGGACTCTTAGAAATACCTCACGTTTCATCTCAAGAATACTGCTTTCCACTCCTCAAGATCACACTGACTCCCATCACAATGGCCTTTTCTCCCACATACACCAGCTTTCTCCCAAATACACGACATTTTCTCCCACATACACCCGTTTTCTCCCAAAGATGGGACATATTCTCCCAGAAATGCCAGCTTATTCTTTAAAAAACGGCCTTTTTTCCCCAAAATACCAGCTTTCTCACAAACACCTGTCATTTTCCAACCAAGTCTGCTACTATCTCCCAGAAACAGCCGGTTTCCGAGAAATACCTGACGTTTGCTCTCCCAAATACTACTTGACACTCCTCCAGAGGACATTGTCTCCCCTATTTACCACGTTGTCTCCCCAAGAGACCACTTGGCACACCAAAAAGACCACCGTTGCTCTCCAGTACAAGATCTTCTTTCCCACCGGTTCCCACTTTTCTCCCCCAGCTATGTCATTTCCTCCCAGAAATGCCACTTTTCCCTTGGAAATTTCACCTTCTCTTCCAAAAAGAGGAGATTTGCTCCCAGAAATACCCCTTCTCTTACAACTGCCACACGCTTTCTCCCCAAAAAGCCTCCATGACAATGCCAAATGGGACACTTGCAGCCAAGAAGAGGACACCTTCTCTCAGAAAGACCACTTTTCTCCCCAAGAGAGGAGATTTTCTCCCAATTGGATGACATTTGCTGTAAGAAAGACCCGTTTTCTTCCCTCAAGAGGACATTGTCTTTCCCACTGAGGACATTTTCTCCCAGAAGTGCCGCTACTCTGTGAAACACCTCCATTTCCTCCCAAATCTACTCCATGACACGCCTCAGGATGACACTTACTCCCCGATTTGGGGCATTTTCTCCCAGAAATACCACTTCTCTCCCAAAGGGATGGCCTTTTCCCTCTCTAGCATCTGTTTCCTCACCAATACCTGGCATTTTCTCCCAGAAACACCAGCTTTCTCACAGATACATCACCTTCCCCCCCCCACATCAGACCTCTTCTCCCAGAAATACCAGGACTCTGCTGAATATTTCCCATTTCCTCCGGAACATACAGCATTACACTCCGCAAGAGGACAGTTTCTTTCAGAAATGTGGCATTTTATCACAGATACACCATTTTTATGCCCAGTAGAGCTCCTTTTCTCCCAGAAATAGCACTGCTCTTAGGAAGAGCTCCCATTTTCTAACCAAAATGCTGCTTTACACTCCTCAAGATCACACTTACCCCCATCAAGATGGCAGTGTCACAGAAATACCAGCTTCTGCCCCCAAAATGGGACTTTGGCTCTCCAAAACAAGACATTTTCTCCCAGAAATACCAGGACTCTTAGAAATACCTCACGTTTCATCTCAAGAATACTGCTTTCCACTCCTCAAGATCACACTGACTCCCATCACAATGGCCTTTTCTCCCACATACACCAGCTTTCTCCCAAATACACGACATTTTCTCCCACATACACCCGTTTTCTCCCAAAGATGGGACATATTCTCCCAGAAATGCCAGCTTATTCTTTAAAAAACGGCCTTTTTTCCCCAAAATACCAGCTTTCTCACAAACACCTGTCATTTTCCAACCAAGTCTGCTACTATCTCCCAGAAACAGCCGGTTTCCGAGAAATACCTGACGTTTGCTCTCCCAAATACTACTTGACACTCCTCCAGAGGACATTGTCTCCCCTATTTACCACGTTGTCTCCCCAAGAGACCACTTGGCACACCAAAAAGACCACCGTTGCTCTCCAGTACAAGATCTTCTTTCCCACCGGTTCCCACTTTTCTCCCCCAGCTATGTCATTTCCTCCCAGAAATGCCACTTTTCCCTTGGAAATTTCACCTTCTCTTCCAAAAAGAGGAGATTTGCTCCCAGAAATACCCCTTCTCTTACAACTGCCACACGCTTTCTCCCCAAAAAGCCTCCATGACAATGCCAAATGGGACACTTGCAGCCAAGAAGAGGACACCTTCTCTCAGAAAGACCACTTTTCTCCCCAAGAGAGGAGATTTTCTCCCAATTGGATGACATTTGCTGTAAGAAAGACCTGTTTTCTTCCCTCAAGAGGACATTGTCTTTCCCACTGAGGACATTTTCTCCCAGAAGTGCCGCTACTCTGTGAAACACCTCCATTTCCTCCCAAATCTACTCCATGACACGCCTCAGGATGACACTTACTCCCCGATTTGGGGCATTTTCTCCCAGAAATACCACTTCTCTCCCAAAGGGATGGCCTTTTCCCTCTCTAGCATCTGTTTCCTCACCAATACCTGGCATTTTCTCCCAGAAACACCAGCTTTCTCACAGATACATCACCTTCCCCCCCCCACATCAGACCTCTTCTCCCAGAAATACCAGGACTCTGCTGAATATTTCCCATTTCCTCCGGAACATACAGCATTACACTCCGCAAGAGGACAGTTTCTTTCAGAAATGTGGCATTTTATCACAGATACACCATTTTTATGCCCAGTAGAGCTCCTTTTCTCCCAGAAATAGCACTGCTCTTAGGAAGAGCTCCCACTTTCTAACCAAAATGCTGCTTTACACTCCTCAAGATCACACTTACCCCCATCAAGATGGCAGTGTCACAGAAATACCAGCTTCTGCCCCCAAAATGGGACTTTGGCTCTCCAAAACAAGACATTTTCTCCCAGAAATACCAGGACTCTTAGAAATACCTCACGTTTCATCTCAAGAATACTGCTTTCCACTCCTCAAGATCACACTGACTCCCATCACAATGGCCTTTTCTCCCACATACACCAGCTTTCTCCCAAATACACGACATTTTCTCCCACATACACCCGTTTTCTCCCAAAGATGGGACATATTCTCCCAGAAATGCCAGCTTATTCTTTAAAAAACGGCCTTTTTTCCCCAAAATACCAGCTTTCTCACAAACACCTGTCATTTTCCAACCAAGTCTGCTACTATCTCCCAGAAACAGCCGGTTTCCGAGAAATACCTGACGTTTGCTCTCCCAAATACTACTTGACACTCCTCCAGAGGACATTGTCTCCCCTATTTACCACGTTGTCTCCCCAAGAGACCACTTGGCACACCAAAAAGACCACCGTTGCTCTCCAGTACAAGATCTTCTTTCCCACCGGTTCCCACTTTTCTCCCCCAGCTATGTCATTTCCTCCCAGAAATGCCACTTTTCCCTTGGAAATTTCACCTTCTCTTCCAAAAAGAGGAGATTTGCTCCCAGAAATACCCCTTCTCTTACAACTGCCACACGCTTTCTCCCCAAAAAGCCTCCATGACAATGCCAAATGGGACACTTGCAGCCAAGAAGAGGACACCTTCTCTCAGAAAGACCACTTTTCTCCCCAAGAGAGGAGATTTTCTCCCAATTGGATGACATTTGCTGTAAGAAAGACCCGTTTTCTTCCCTCAAGAGGACATTGTCTTTCCCACTGAGGACATTTTCTCCCAGAAGTGCCGCTACTCTGTGAAACACCTCCATTTCCTCCCAAATCTACTCCATGACACGCCTCAGGATGACACTTACTCCCCGATTTGGGGCATTTTCTCCCAGAAATACCACTTCTCTCCCAAAGGGATGGCCTTTTCCCTCTCTAGCATCTGTTTCCTCACCAATACCTGGCATTTTCTCCCAGAAACACCAGCTTTCTCACAGATACATCACCTTCCCCCCCCCACATCAGACCTCTTCTCCCAGAAATACCAGGACTCTGCTGAATATTTCCCATTTCCTCCGGAACATACAGCATTACACTCCGCAAGAGGACAGTTTCTTTCAGAAATGTGGCATTTTATCACAGATACACCATTTTTATGCCCAGTAGAGCTCCTTTTCTCCCAGAAATAGCACTGCTCTTAGGAAGAGCTCCCATTTTCTAACCAAAATGCTGCTTTACACTCCTCAAGATCACACTTACCCCCATCAAGATGGCAGTGTCACAGAAATACCAGCTTCTGCCCCCAAAATGGGACTTTGGCTCTCCAAAACAAGACATTTTCTCCCAGAAATACCAGGACTCTTAGAAATACCTCACGTTTCATCTCAAGAATACTGCTTTCCACTCCTCAAGATCACACTGACTCCCATCACAATGGCCTTTTCTCCCACATACACCAGCTTTCTCCCAAATACACGACATTTTCTCCCACATACACCCGTTTTCTCCCAAAGATGGGACATATTCTCCCAGAAATGCCAGCTTATTCTTTAAAAAACGGCCTTTTTTCCCCAAAATACCAGCTTTCTCACAAACACCTGTCATTTTCCAACCAAGTCTGCTACTATCTCCCAGAAACAGCCGGTTTCCGAGAAATACCTGACGTTTGCTCTCCCAAATACTACTTGACACTCCTCCAGAGGACATTGTCTCCCCTATTTACCACGTTGTCTCCCCAAGAGACCACTTGGCACACCAAAAAGACCACCGTTGCTCTCCAGTACAAGATCTTCTTTCCCACCGGTTCCCACTTTTCTCCCCCAGCTATGTCATTTCCTCCCAGAAATGCCACTTTTCCCTTGGAAATTTCACCTTCTCTTCCAAAAAGAGGAGATTTGCTCCCAGAAATACCCCTTCTCTTACAACTGCCACACGCTTTCTCCCCAAAAAGCCTCCATGACAATGCCAAATGGGACACTTGCAGCCAAGAAGAGGACACCTTCTCTCAGAAAGACCACTTTTCTCCCCAAGAGAGGAGATTTTCTCCCAATTGGATGACATTTGCTGTAAGAAAGACCTGTTTTCTTCCCTCAAGAGGACATTGTCTTTCCCACTGAGGACATTTTCTCCCAGAAGTGCCGCTACTCTGTGAAACACCTCCATTTCCTCCCAAATCTACTCCATGACACGCCTCAGGATGACACTTACTCCCCGATTTGGGGCATTTTCTCCCAGAAATACCACTTCTCTCCCAAAGGGATGGCCTTTTCCCTCTCTAGCATCTGTTTCCTCACCAATACCTGGCATTTTCTCCCAGAAACACCAGCTTTCTCACAGATACATCACCTTCCCCCCCCCACATCAGACCTCTTCTCCCAGAAATACCAGGACTCTGCTGAATATTTCCCATTTCCTCCGGAACATACAGCATTACACTCCGCAAGAGGACAGTTTCTTTCAGAAATGTGGCATTTTATCACAGATACACCATTTTTATGCCCAGTAGAGCTCCTTTTCTCCCAGAAATAGCACTGCTCTTAGGAAGAGCTCCCACTTTCTAACCAAAATGCTGCTTTACACTCCTCAAGATCACACTTACCCCCATCAAGATGGCAGTGTCACAGAAATACCAGCTTCTGCCCCCAAAATGGGACTTTGGCTCTCCAAAACAAGACATTTTCTCCCAGAAATACCAGGACTCTTAGAAATACCTCACGTTTCATCTCAAGAATACTGCTTTCCACTCCTCAAGATCACACTGACTCCCATCACAATGGCCTTTTCTCCCACATACACCAGCTTTCTCCCAAATACACGACATTTTCTCCCACATACACCCGTTTTCTCCCAAAGATGGGACATATTCTCCCAGAAATGCCAGCTTATTCTTTAAAAAACGGCCTTTTTTCCCCAAAATACCAGCTTTCTCACAAACACCTGTCATTTTCCAACCAAGTCTGCTACTATCTCCCAGAAACAGCCGGTTTCCGAGAAATACCTGACGTTTGCTCTCCCAAATACTACTTGACACTCCTCCAGAGGACATTGTCTCCCCTATTTACCACGTTGTCTCCCCAAGAGACCACTTGGCACACCAAAAAGACCACCGTTGCTCTCCAGTACAAGTTCTTCTTTCCCACCGGTTCCCACTTTTCTCCCCCAGCTATGTCATTTCCTCCCAGAAATGCCACTTTTCCCTTGGAAATTTCACCTTCTCTTCCAAAAAGAGGAGATTTGCTCCCAGAAATACCCCTTCTCTTACAACTGCCACACGCTTTCTCCCCAAAAAGCCTCCATGACAATGCCAAATGGGACACTTGCAGCCAAGAAGAGGACACCTTCTCTCAGAAAGACCACTTTTCTCCCCAAGAGAGGAGATTTTCTCCCAATTGGATGACATTTGCTGTAAGAAAGACCCGTTTTCTTCCCTCAAGAGGACATTGTCTTTCCCACTGAGGACATTTTCTCCCAGAAGTGCCGCTACTCTGTGAAACACCTCCATTTCCTCCCAAATCTACTCCATGACACGCCTCAGGATGACACTTACTCCCCGATTTGGGGCATTTTCTCCCAGAAATACCACTTCTCTCCCAAAGGGATGGCCTTTTCCCTCTCTAGCATCTGTTTCCTCACCAATACCTGGCATTTTCTCCCAGAAACACCAGCTTTCTCACAGATACATCACCTTCCCCCCCACATCAGACCTCTTCTCCCAGAAATACCAGGACTCTGCTGAATATTTCCCATTTCCTCCGGAACATACAGCATTACACTCCGCAAGAGGACAGTTTCTTTCAGAAATGTGGCATTTTATCACAGATACACCATTTTTATGCCCAGTAGAGCTCCTTTTCTCCCAGAAATAGCACTGCTCTTAGGAAGAGCTCCCATTTTCTAACCAAAATGCTGCTTTACACTCCTCAAGATCACACTTACCCCCATCAAGATGGCAGTGTCACAGAAATACCAGCTTCTGCCCCCAAAATGGGACTTTGGCTCTCCAAAACAAGACATTTTCTCCCAGAAATACCAGGACTCTTAGAAATACCTCACGTTTCATCTCAAGAATACTGCTTTCCACTCCTCAAGATCACACTGACTCCCATCACAATGGCCTTTTCTCCCACATACACCAGCTTTCTCCCAAATACACGACATTTTCTCCCACATACACCCGTTTTCTCCCAAAGATGGGACATATTCTCCCAGAAATGCCAGCTTATTCTTTAAAAAACGGCCTTTTTTCCCCAAAATACCAGCTTTCTCACAAACACCTGTCATTTTCCAACCAAGTCTGCTACTATCTCCCAGAAACAGCCGGTTTCCGAGAAATACCTGACGTTTGCTCTCCCAAATACTACTTGACACTCCTCCAGAGGACATTGTCTCCCCTATTTACCACGTTGTCTCCCCAAGAGACCACTTGGCACACCAAAAAGACCACCGTTGCTCTCCAGTACAAGATCTTCTTTCCCACCGGTTCCCACTTTTCTCCCCCAGCTATGTCATTTCCTCCCAGAAATGCCACTTTTCCCTTGGAAATTTCACCTTCTCTTCCAAAAAGAGGAGATTTGCTCCCAGAAATACCCCTTCTCTTACAACTGCCACACGCTTTCTCCCCAAAAAGCCTCCATGACAATGCCAAATGGGACACTTGCAGCCAAGAAGAGGACACCTTCTCTCAGAAAGACCACTTTTCTCCCCAAGAGAGGAGATTTTCTCCCAATTGGATGACATTTGCTGTAAGAAAGACCCGTTTTCTTCCCTCAAGAGGACATTGTCTTTCCCACTGAGGACATTTTCTCCCAGAAGTGCCGCTACTCTGTGAAACACCTCCATTTCCTCCCAAATCTACTCCATGACACGCCTCAGGATGACACTTACTCCCCGATTTGGGGCATTTTCTCCCAGAAATACCACTTCTCTCCCAAAGGGATGGCCTTTTCCCTCTCTAGCATCTGTTTCCTCACCAATACCTGGCATTTTCTCCCAGAAACACCAGCTTTCTCACAGATACATCACCTTCCCCCCCCCACATCAGACCTCTTCTCCCAGAAATACCAGGACTCTGCTGAATATTTCCCATTTCCTCCGGAACATACAGCATTACACTCCGCAAGAGGACAGTTTCTTTCAGAAATGTGGCATTTTATCACAGATACACCATTTTTATGCCCAGTAGAGCTCCTTTTCTCCCAGAAATAGCACTGCTCTTAGGAAGAGCTCCCATTTTCTAACCAAAATGCTGCTTTACACTCCTCAAGATCACACTTACCCCCATCAAGATGGCAGTGTCACAGAAATACCAGCTTCTGCCCCCAAAATGGGACTTTGGCTCTCCAAAACAAGACATTTTCTCCCAGAAATACCAGGACTCTTAGAAATACCTCACGTTTCATCTCAAGAATACTGCTTTCCACTCCTCAAGATCACACTGACTCCCATCACAATGGCCTTTTCTCCCACATACACCAGCTTTCTCCCAAATACACGACATTTTCTCCCACATACACCCGTTTTCTCCCAAAGATGGGACATATTCTCCCAGAAATGCCAGCTTATTCTTTAAAAAACGGCCTTTTTTCCCCAAAATACCAGCTTTCTCACAAACACCTGTCATTTTCCAACCAAGTCTGCTACTATCTCCCAGAAACAGCCGGTTTCCGAGAAATACCTGACGTTTGCTCTCCCAAATACTACTTGACACTCCTCCAGAGGACATTGTCTCCCCTATTTACCACGTTGTCTCCCCAAGAGACCACTTGGCACACCAAAAAGACCACCGTTGCTCTCCAGTACAAGATCTTCTTTCCCACCGGTTCCCACTTTTCTCCCCCAGCTATGTCATTTCCTCCCAGAAATGCCACTTTTCCCTTGGAAATTTCACCTTCTCTTCCAAAAAGAGGAGATTTGCTCCCAGAAATACCCCTTCTCTTACAACTGCCACACGCTTTCTCCCCAAAAAGCCTCCATGACAATGCCAAATGGGACACTTGCAGCCAAGAAGAGGACACCTTCTCTCAGAAAGACCACTTTTCTCCCCAAGAGAGGAGATTTTCTCCCAATTGGATGACATTTGCTGTAAGAAAGACCTGTTTTCTTCCCTCAAGAGGACATTGTCTTTCCCACTGAGGACATTTTCTCCCAGAAGTGCCGCTACTCTGTGAAACACCTCCATTTCCTCCCAAATCTACTCCATGACACGCCTCAGGATGACACTTACTCCCCGATTTGGGGCATTTTCTCCCAGAAATACCACTTCTCTCCCAAAGGGATGGCCTTTTCCCTCTCTAGCATCTGTTTCCTCACCAATACCTGGCATTTTCTCCCAGAAACACCAGCTTTCTCACAGATACATCACCTTCCCCCCCCCACATCAGACCTCTTCTCCCAGAAATACCAGGACTCTGCTGAATATTTCCCATTTCCTCCGGAACATACAGCATTACACTCCGCAAGAGGACAGTTTCTTTCAGAAATGTGGCATTTTATCACAGATACACCATTTTTATGCCCAGTAGAGCTCCTTTTCTCCCAGAAATAGCACTGCTCTTAGGAAGAGCTCCCATTTTCTAACCAAAATGCTGCTTTACACTCCTCAAGATCACACTTACCCCCATCAAGATGGCAGTGTCACAGAAATACCAGCTTCTGCCCCCAAAATGGGACTTTGGCTCTCCAAAACAAGACATTTTCTCCCAGAAATACCAGGACTCTTAGAAATACCTCACGTTTCATCTCAAGAATACTGCTTTCCACTCCTCAAGATCACACTGACTCCCATCACAATGGCCTTTTCTCCCACATACACCAGCTTTCTCCCAAATACACGACATTTTCTCCCACATACACCCGTTTTCTCCCAAAGATGGGACATATTCTCCCAGAAATGCCAGCTTATTCTTTAAAAAACGGCCTTTTTTCCCCAAAATACCAGCTTTCTCACAAACACCTGTCATTTTCCAACCAAGTCTGCTACTATCTCCCAGAAACAGCCGGTTTCCGAGAAATACCTGACGTTTGCTCTCCCAAATACTACTTGACACTCCTCCAGAGGACATTGTCTCCCCTATTTACCACGTTGTCTCCCCAAGAGACCACTTGGCACACCAAAAAGACCACCGTTGCTCTCCAGTACAAGATCTTCTTTCCCACCGGTTCCCACTTTTCTCCCCCAGCTATGTCATTTCCTCCCAGAAATGCCACTTTTCCCTTGGAAATTTCACCTTCTCTTCCAAAAAGAGGAGATTTGCTCCCAGAAATACCCCTTCTCTTACAACTGCCACACGCTTTCTCCCCAAAAAGCCTCCATGACAATGCCAAATGGGACACTTGCAGCCAAGAAGAGGACACCTTCTCTCAGAAAGACCACTTTTCTCCCCAAGAGAGGAGATTTTCTCCCAATTGGATGACATTTGCTGTAAGAAAGACCCGTTTTCTTCCCTCAAGAGGACATTGTCTTTCCCACTGAGGACATTTTCTCCCAGAAGTGCCGCTACTCTGTGAAACACCTCCATTTCCTCCCAAATCTACTCCATGACACGCCTCAGGATGACACTTACTCCCCGATTTGGGGCATTTTCTCCCAGAAATACCACTTCTCTCCCAAAGGGATGGCCTTTTCCCTCTCTAGCATCTGTTTCCTCACCAATACCTGGCATTTTCTCCCAGAAACACCAGCTTTCTCACAGATACATCACCTTCCCCCCCCCACATCAGACCTCTTCTCCCAGAAATACCAGGACTCTGCTGAATATTTCCCATTTCCTCCGGAACATACAGCATTACACTCCGCAAGAGGACAGTTTCTTTCAGAAATGTGGCATTTTATCACAGATACACCATTTTTATGCCCAGTAGAGCTCCTTTTCTCCCAGAAATAGCACTGCTCTTAGGGAGAGCTCCCATTTTCTAACCAAAATGCTGCTTTACACTCCTCAAGATCACACTTACCCCCATCAAGATGGCAGTGTCACAGAAATACCAGCTTCTGCCCCCAAAATGGGACTTTGGCTCTCCAAAACAAGACATTTTCTCCCAGAAATACCAGGACTCTTAGAAATACCTCACGTTTCATCTCAAGAATACTGCTTTCCACTCCTCAAGATCACACTGACTCCCATCACAATGGCCTTTTCTCCCACATACACCAGCTTTCTCCCAAATACACGACATTTTCTCCCACATACACCCGTTTTCTCCCAAAGATGGGACATATTCTCCCAGAAATGCCAGCTTATTCTTTAAAAAACGGCCTTTTTTCCCCAAAATACCAGCTTTCTCACAAACACCTGTCATTTTCCAACCAAGTCTGCTACTATCTCCCAGAAACAGCCGGTTTCCGAGAAATACCTGACGTTTGCTCTCCCAAATACTACTTGACACTCCTCCAGAGGACATTGTCTCCCCTATTTACCACGTTGTCTCCCCAAGAGACCACTTGGCACACCAAAAAGACCACCGTTGCTCTCCAGTACAAGATCTTCTTTCCCACCGGTTCCCACTTTTCTCCCCCAGCTATGTCATTTCCTCCCAGAAATGCCACTTTTCCCTTGGAAATTTCACCTTCTCTTCCAAAAAGAGGAGATTTGCTCCCAGAAATACCCCTTCTCTTACAACTGCCACACGCTTTCTCCCCAAAAAGCCTCCATGACAATGCCAAATGGGACACTTGCAGCCAAGAAGAGGACACCTTCTCTCAGAAAGACCACTTTTCTCCCCAAGAGAGGAGATTTTCTCCCAATTGGATGACATTTGCTGTAAGAAAGACCTGTTTTCTTCCCTCAAGAGGACATTGTCTTTCCCACTGAGGACATTTTCTCCCAGAAGTGCCGCTACTCTGTGAAACACCTCCATTTCCTCCCAAATCTACTCCATGACACGCCTCAGGATGACACTTACTCCCCGATTTGGGGCATTTTCTCCCAGAAATACCACTTCTCTCCCAAAGGGATGGCCTTTTCCCTCTCTAGCATCTGTTTCCTCACCAATACCTGGCATTTTCTCCCAGAAACACCAGCTTTCTCACAGATACATCACCTTCCCCCCCCCACATCAGACCTCTTCTCCCAGAAATACCAGGACTCTGCTGAATATTTCCCATTTCCTCCGGAACATACAGCATTACACTCCGCAAGAGGACAGTTTCTTTCAGAAATGTGGCATTTTATCACAGATACACCATTTTTATGCCCAGTAGAGCTCCTTTTCTCCCAGAAATAGCACTGCTCTTAGGAAGAGCTCCCATTTTCTAACCAAAATGCTGCTTTACACTCCTCAAGATCACACTTACCCCCATCAAGATGGCAGTGTCACAGAAATACCAGCTTCTGCCCCCAAAATGGGACTTTGGCTCTCCAAAACAAGACATTTTCTCCCAGAAATACCAGGACTCTTAGAAATACCTCACGTTTCATCTCAAGAATACTGCTTTCCACTCCTCAAGATCACACTGACTCCCATCACAATGGCCTTTTCTCCCACATACACCAGCTTTCTCCCAAATACACGACATTTTCTCCCACATACACCCGTTTTCTCCCAAAGATGGGACATATTCTCCCAGAAATGCCAGCTTATTCTTTAAAAAACGGCCTTTTTTCCCCAAAATACCAGCTTTCTCACAAACACCTGTCATTTTCCAACCAAGTCTGCTACTATCTCCCAGAAACAGCCGGTTTCCGAGAAATACCTGACGTTTGCTCTCCCAAATACTACTTGACACTCCTCCAGAGGACATTGTCTCCCCTATTTACCACGTTGTCTCCCCAAGAGACCACTTGGCACACCAAAAAGACCACCGTTGCTCTCCAGTACAAGATCTTCTTTCCCACCGGTTCCCACTTTTCTCCCCCAGCTATGTCATTTCCTCCCAGAAATGCCACTTTTCCCTTGGAAATTTCACCTTCTCTTCCAAAAAGAGGAGATTTGCTCCCAGAAATACCCCTTCTCTTACAACTGCCACACGCTTTCTCCCCAAAAAGCCTCCATGACAATGCCAAATGGGACACTTGCAGCCAAGAAGAGGACACCTTCTCTCAGAAAGACCACTTTTCTCCCCAAGAGAGGAGATTTTCTCCCAATTGGATGACATTTGCTGTAAGAAAGACCCGTTTTCTTCCCTCAAGAGGACATTGTCTTTCCCACTGAGGACATTTTCTCCCAGAAGTGCCGCTACTCTGTGAAACACCTCCATTTCCTCCCAAATCTACTCCATGACACGCCTCAGGATGACACTTACTCCCCGATTTGGGGCATTTTCTCCCAGAAATACCACTTCTCTCCCAAAGGGATGGCCTTTTCCCTCTCTAGCATCTGTTTCCTCACCAATACCTGGCATTTTCTCCCAGAAACACCAGCTTTCTCACAGATACATCACCTTCCCCCCCCCACATCAGACCTCTTCTCCCAGAAATACCAGGACTCTGCTGAATATTTCCCATTTCCTCCGGAACATACAGCATTACACTCCGCAAGAGGACAGTTTCTTTCAGAAATGTGGCATTTTATCACAGATACACCATTTTTATGCCCAGTAGAGCTCCTTTTCTCCCAGAAATAGCACTGCTCTTAGGAAGAGCTCCCACTTTCTAACCAAAATGCTGCTTTACACTCCTCAAGATCACACTTACCCCCATCAAGATGGCAGTGTCACAGAAATACCAGCTTCTGCCCCCAAAATGGGACTTTGGCTCTCCAAAACAAGACATTTTCTCCCAGAAATACCAGGACTCTTAGAAATACCTCACGTTTCATCTCAAGAATACTGCTTTCCACTCCTCAAGATCACACTGACTCCCATCACAATGGCCTTTTCTCCCACATACACCAGCTTTCTCCCAAATACACGACATTTTCTCCCACATACACCCGTTTTCTCCCAAAGATGGGACATATTCTCCCAGAAATGCCAGCTTATTCTTTAAAAAACGGCCTTTTTTCCCCAAAATACCAGCTTTCTCACAAACACCTGTCATTTTCCAACCAAGTCTGCTACTATCTCCCAGAAACAGCCGGTTTCCGAGAAATACCTGACGTTTGCTCTCCCAAATACTACTTGACACTCCTCCAGAGGACATTGTCTCCCCTATTTACCACGTTGTCTCCCCAAGAGACCACTTGGCACACCAAAAAGACCACCGTTGCTCTCCAGTACAAGATCTTCTTTCCCACCGGTTCCCACTTTTCTCCCCCAGCTATGTCATTTCCTCCCAGAAATGCCACTTTTCCCTTGGAAATTTCACCTTCTCTTCCAAAAAGAGGAGATTTGCTCCCAGAAATACCCCTTCTCTTACAACTGCCACACGCTTTCTCCCCAAAAAGCCTCCATGACAATGCCAAATGGGACACTTGCAGCCAAGAAGAGGACACCTTCTCTCAGAAAGACCACTTTTCTCCCCAAGAGAGGAGATTTTCTCCCAATTGGATGACATTTGCTGTAAGAAAGACCCGTTTTCTTCCCTCAAGAGGACATTGTCTTTCCCACTGAGGACATTTTCTCCCAGAAGTGCCGCTACTCTGTGAAACACCTCCATTTCCTCCCAAATCTACTCCATGACACGCCTCAGGATGACACTTACTCCCCGATTTGGGGCATTTTCTCCCAGAAATACCACTTCTCTCCCAAAGGGATGGCCTTTTCCCTCTCTAGCATCTGTTTCCTCACCAATACCTGGCATTTTCTCCCAGAAACACCAGCTTTCTCACAGATACATCACCTTCCCCCCCCCACATCAGACCTCTTCTCCCAGAAATACCAGGACTCTGCTGAATATTTCCCATTTCCTCCGGAACATACAGCATTACACTCCGCAAGAGGACAGTTTCTTTCAGAAATGTGGCATTTTATCACAGATACACCATTTTTATGCCCAGTAGAGCTCCTTTTCTCCCAGAAATAGCACTGCTCTTAGGAAGAGCTCCCACTTTCTAACCAAAATGCTGCTTTACACTCCTCAAGATCACACTTACCCCCATCAAGATGGCAGTGTCACAGAAATACCAGCTTCTGCCCCCAAAATGGGACTTTGGCTCTCCAAAACAAGACATTTTCTCCCAGAAATACCAGGACTCTTAGAAATACCTCACGTTTCATCTCAAGAATACTGCTTTCCACTCCTCAAGATCACACTGACTCCCATCACAATGGCCTTTTCTCCCACATACACCAGCTTTCTCCCAAATACACGACATTTTCTCCCACATACACCCGTTTTCTCCCAAAGATGGGACATATTCTCCCAGAAATGCCAGCTTATTCTTTAAAAAACGGCCTTTTTTCCCCAAAATACCAGCTTTCTCACAAACACCTGTCATTTTCCAACCAAGTCTGCTACTATCTCCCAGAAACAGCCGGTTTCCGAGAAATACCTGACGTTTGCTCTCCCAAATACTACTTGACACTCCTCCAGAGGACATTGTCTCCCCTATTTACCACGTTGTCTCCCCAAGAGACCACTTGGCACACCAAAAAGACCACCGTTGCTCTCCAGTACAAGATCTTCTTTCCCACCGGTTCCCACTTTTCTCCCCCAGCTATGTCATTTCCTCCCAGAAATGCCACTTTTCCCTTGGAAATTTCACCTTCTCTTCCAAAAAGAGGAGATTTGCTCCCAGAAATACCCCTTCTCTTACAACTGCCACACGCTTTCTCCCCAAAAAGCCTCCATGACAATGCCAAATGGGACACGTGCAGCCAAGAAGAGGACACCTTCTCTCAGAAAGACCACTTTTCTCCCCAAGAGAGGAGATTTTCTCCCCATTGGATGACATTTGCTGTAAGAAAGACCCGTTTTCTTCCCTCAAGAGGACATTGTCTTTCCCACTGAGGACATTTTCTCCCAGAAGTGCCGCTACTCTGTGAAACACCTCCATTTCCTCCCAAATCTACTCCATGACACGCCTCAGGATGACACTTACTCCCCGATTTGGGGCATTTTCTCCCAGAAATACCACTTCTCTCCCAAAGGGATGGCCTTTTCCCTCTCTAGCATCTGTTTCCTCACCAATACCTGGCATTTTCTCCCAGAAACACCAGCTTTCTCACAGATACATCACCTTCCCCCCCCCACATCAGACCTCTTCTCCCAGAAATACCAGGACTCTGCTGAATATTTCCCATTTCCTCCGGAACATACAGCATTACACTCCGCAAGAGGACAGTTTCTTTCAGAAATGTGGCATTTTATCACAGATACACCATTTTTATGCCCAGTAGAGCTCCTTTTCTCCCAGAAATAGCACTGCTCTTAGGAAGAGCTCCCATTTTCTAACCAAAATGCTGCTTTACACTCCTCAAGATCACACTTACCCCCATCAAGATGGCAGTGTCACAGAAATACCAGCTTCTGCCCCCAAAATGGGACTTTGGCTCTCCAAAACAAGACATTTTCTCCCAGAAATACCAGGACTCTTAGAAATACCTCACGTTTCATCTCAAGAATACTGCTTTCCACTCCTCAAGATCACACTGACTCCCATCACAATGGCCTTTTCTCCCACATACACCAGCTTTCTCCCAAATACACGACATTTTCTCCCACATACACCCGTTTTCTCCCAAAGATGGGACATATTCTCCCAGAAATGCCAGCTTATTCTTTAAAAAACGGCCTTTTTTCCCCAAAATACCAGCTTTCTCACAAACACCTGTCATTTTCCAACCAAGTCTGCTACTATCTCCCAGAAACAGCCGGTTTCCGAGAAATACCTGACGTTTGCTCTCCCAAATACTACTTGACACTCCTCCAGAGGACATTGTCTCCCCTATTTACCACGTTGTCTCCCCAAGAGACCACTTGGCACACCAAAAAGACCACCGTTGCTCTCCAGTACAAGATCTTCTTTCCCACCGGTTCCCACTTTTCTCCCCCAGCTATGTCATTTCCTCCCAGAAATGCCACTTTTCCCTTGGAAATTTCACCTTCTCTTCCAAAAAGAGGAGATTTGCTCCCAGAAATACCCCTTCTCTTACAACTGCCACACGCTTTCTCCCCAAAAAGCCTCCATGACAATGCCAAATGGGACACTTGCAGCCAAGAAGAGGACACCTTCTCTCAGAAAGACCACTTTTCTCCCCAAGAGAGGAGATTTTCTCCCAATTGGATGACATTTGCTGTAAGAAAGACCCGTTTTCTTCCCTCAAGAGGACATTGTCTTTCCCACTGAGGACATTTTCTCCCAGAAGTGCCGCTACTCTGTGAAACACCTCCATTTCCTCCCAAATCTACTCCATGACACGCCTCAGGATGACACTTACTCCCCGATTTGGGGCATTTTCTCCCAGAAATACCACTTCTCTCCCAAAGGGATGGCCTTTTCCCTCTCTAGCATCTGTTTCCTCACCAATACCTGGCATTTTCTCCCAGAAACACCAGCTTTCTCACAGATACATCACCTTCCCCCCCCCACATCAGACCTCTTCTCCCAGAAATACCAGGACTCTGCTGAATATTTCCCATTTCCTCCGGAACATACAGCATTACACTCCGCAAGAGGACAGTTTCTTTCAGAAATGTGGCATTTTATCACAGATACACCATTTTTATGCCCAGTAGAGCTCCTTTTCTCCCAGAAATAGCACTGCTCTTAGGAAGAGCTCCCACTTTCTAACCAAAATGCTGCTTTACACTCCTCAAGATCACACTTACCCCCATCAAGATGGCAGTGTCACAGAAATACCAGCTTCTGCCCCCAAAATGGGACTTTGGCTCTCCAAAACAAGACATTTTCTCCCAGAAATACCAGGACTCTTAGAAATACCTCACGTTTCATCTCAAGAATACTGCTTTCCACTCCTCAAGATCACACTGACTCCCATCACAATGGCCTTTTCTCCCACATACACCAGCTTTCTCCCAAATACACGACATTTTCTCCCACATACACCCGTTTTCTCCCAAAGATGGGACATATTCTCCCAGAAATGCCAGCTTATTCTTTAAAAAACGGCCTTTTTTCCCCAAAATACCAGCTTTCTCACAAACACCTGTCATTTTCCAACCAAGTCTGCTACTATCTCCCAGAAACAGCCGGTTTCCGAGAAATACCTGACGTTTGCTCTCCCAAATACTACTTGACACTCCTCCAGAGGACATTGTCTCCCCTATTTACCACGTTGTCTCCCCAAGAGACCACTTGGCACACCAAAAAGACCACCGTTGCTCTCCAGTACAAGATCTTCTTTCCCACCGGTTCCCACTTTTCTCCCCCAGCTATGTCATTTCCTCCCAGAAATGCCACTTTTCCCTTGGAAATTTCACCTTCTCTTCCAAAAAGAGGAGATTTGCTCCCAGAAATACCCCTTCTCTTACAACTGCCACACGCTTTCTCCCCAAAAAGCCTCCATGACAATGCCAAATGGGACACTTGCAGCCAAGAAGAGGACACCTTCTCTCAGAAAGACCACTTTTCTCCCCAAGAGAGGAGATTTTCTCCCCATTGGATGACATTTGCTGTAAGAAAGACCCGTTTTCTTCCCTCAAGAGGACATTGTCTTTCCCACTGAGGACATTTTCTCCCAGAAGTGCCGCTACTCTGTGAAACACCTCCATTTCCTCCCAAATCTACTCCATGACACGCCTCAGGATGACACTTACTCCCCGATTTGGGGCATTTTCTCCCAGAAATACCACTTCTCTCCCAAAGGGATGGCCTTTTCCCTCTCTAGCATCTGTTTCCTCACCAATACCTGGCATTTTCTCCCAGAAACACCAGCTTTCTCACAGATACATCACCTTCCCCCCCCCACATCAGACCTCTTCTCCCAGAAATACCAGGACTCTGCTGAATATTTCCCATTTCCTCCGGAACATACAGCATTACACTCCGCAAGAGGACAGTTTCTTTCAGAAATGTGGCATTTTATCACAGATACACCATTTTTATGCCCAGTAGAGCTCCTTTTCTCCCAGAAATAGCACTGCTCTTAGGAAGAGCTCCCATTTTCTAACCAAAATGCTGCTTTACACTCCTCAAGATCACACTTACCCCCATCAAGATGGCAGTGTCACAGAAATACCAGCTTCTGCCCCCAAAATGGGACTTTGGCTCTCCAAAACAAGACATTTTCTCCCAGAAATACCAGGACTCTTAGAAATACCTCACGTTTCATCTCAAGAATACTGCTTTCCACTCCTCAAGATCACACTGACTCCCATCACAATGGCCTTTTCTCCCACATACACCAGCTTTCTCCCAAATACACGACATTTTCTCCCACATACACCCGTTTTCTCCCAAAGATGGGACATATTCTCCCAGAAATGCCAGCTTATTCTTTAAAAAACGGCCTTTTTTCCCCAAAATACCAGCTTTCTCACAAACACCTGTCATTTTCCAACCAAGTCTGCTACTATCTCCCAGAAACAGCCGGTTTCCGAGAAATACCTGACGTTTGCTCTCCCAAATACTACTTGACACTCCTCCAGAGGACATTGTCTCCCCTATTTACCACGTTGTCTCCCCAAGAGACCACTTGGCACACCAAAAAGACCACCGTTGCTCTCCAGTACAAGATCTTCTTTCCCACCGGTTCCCACTTTTCTCCCCCAGCTATGTCATTTCCTCCCAGAAATGCCACTTTTCCCTTGGAAATTTCACCTTCTCTTCCAAAAAGAGGAGATTTGCTCCCAGAAATACCCCTTCTCTTACAACTGCCACACGCTTTCTCCCCAAAAAGCCTCCATGACAATGCCAAATGGGACACTTGCAGCCAAGAAGAGGACACCTTCTCTCAGAAAGACCACTTTTCTCCCCAAGAGAGGAGATTTTCTCCCAATTGGATGACATTTGCTGTAAGAAAGACCCGTTTTCTTCCCTCAAGAGGACATTGTCTTTCCCACTGAGGACATTTTCTCCCAGAAGTGCCGCTACTCTGTGAAACACCTCCATTTCCTCCCAAATCTACTCCATGACACGCCTCAGGATGACACTTACTCCCCGATTTGGGGCATTTTCTCCCAGAAATACCAGCTTTCTCACAGATACATCACCTTCCCCCCCCCACATCAGACCTCTTCTCCCAGAAATACCAGGACTCTGCTGAATATTTCCCATTTCCTCCGGAACATACAGCATTACACTCCGCAAGAGGACAGTTTCTTTCAGAAATGTGGCATTTTATCACAGATACACCATTTTTATGCCCAGTAGAGCTCCTTTTCTCCCAGAAATAGCACTGCTCTTAGGAAGAGCTCCCACTTTCTAACCAAAATGCTGCTTTACACTCCTCAAGATCACACTTACCCCCATCAAGATGGCAGTGTCACAGAAATACCAGCTTCTGCCCCCAAAATGGGACTTTGGCTCTCCAAAACAAGACATTTTCTCCCAGAAATACCAGGACTCTTAGAAATACCTCACGTTTCATCTCAAGAATACTGCTTTCCACTCCTCAAGATCACACTGACTCCCATCACAATGGCCTTTTCTCCCACATACACCAGCTTTCTCCCAAATACACGACATTTTCTCCCACATACACCCGTTTTCTCCCAAAGATGGGACATATTCTCCCAGAAATGCCAGCTTATTCTTTAAAAAACGGCCTTTTTTCCCCAAAATACCAGCTTTCTCACAAACACCTGTCATTTTCCAACCAAGTCTGCTACTATCTCCCAGAAACAGCCGGTTTCCGAGAAATACCTGACGTTTGCTCTCCCAAATACTACTTGACACTCCTCCAGAGGACATTGTCTCCCCTATTTACCACGTTGTCTCCCCAAGAGACCACTTGGCACACCAAAAAGACCACCGTTGCTCTCCAGTACAAGATCTTCTTTCCCACCGGTTCCCACTTTTCTCCCCCAGCTATGTCATTTCCTCCCAGAAATGCCACTTTTCCCTTGGAAATTTCACCTTCTCTTCCAAAAAGAGGAGATTTGCTCCCAGAAATACCCCTTCTCTTACAACTGCCACACGCTTTCTCCCCAAAAAGCCTCCATGACAATGCCAAATGGGACACTTGCAGCCAAGAAGAGGACACCTTCTCTCAGAAAGACCACTTTTCTCCCCAAGAGAGGAGATTTTCTCCCCATTGGATGACATTTGCTGTAAGAAAGACCCGTTTTCTTCCCTCAAGAGGACATTGTCTTTCCCACTGAGGACATTTTCTCCCAGAAGTGCCGCTACTCTGTGAAACACCTCCATTTCCTCCCAAATCTACTCCATGACACGCCTCAGGATGACACTTACTCCCCGATTTGGGGCATTTTCTCCCAGAAATACCACTTCTCTCCCAAAGGGATGGCCTTTTCCCTCTCTAGCATCTGTTTCCTCACCAATACCTGGCATTTTCTCCCAGAAACACCAGCTTTCTCACAGATACATCACCTTCCCCCCCCCACATCAGACCTCTTCTCCCAGAAATACCAGGACTCTGCTGAATATTTCCCATTTCCTCCGGAACATACAGCATTACACTCCGCAAGAGGACAGTTTCTTTCAGAAATGTGGCATTTTATCACAGATACACCATTTTTATGCCCAGTAGAGCTCCTTTTCTCCCAGAAATAGCACTGCTCTTAGGAAGAGCTCCCATTTTCTAACCAAAATGCTGCTTTACACTCCTCAAGATCACACTTACCCCCATCAAGATGGCAGTGTCACAGAAATACCAGCTTCTGCCCCCAAAATGGGACTTTGGCTCTCCAAAACAAGACATTTTCTCCCAGAAATACCAGGACTCTTAGAAATACCTCACGTTTCATCTCAAGAATACTGCTTTCCACTCCTCAAGATCACACTGACTCCCATCACAATGGCCTTTTCTCCCACATACACCAGCTTTCTCCCAAATACACGACATTTTCTCCCACATACACCCGTTTTCTCCCAAAGATGGGACATATTCTCCCAGAAATGCCAGCTTATTCTTTAAAAAACGGCCTTTTTTCCCCAAAATACCAGCTTTCTCACAAACACCTGTCATTTTCCAACCAAGTCTGCTACTATCTCCCAGAAACAGCCGGTTTCCGAGAAATACCTGACGTTTGCTCTCCCAAATACTACTTGACACTCCTCCAGAGGACATTGTCTCCCCTATTTACCACGTTGTCTCCCCAAGAGACCACTTGGCACACCAAAAAGACCACCGTTGCTCTCCAGTACAAGATCTTCTTTCCCACCGGTTCCCACTTTTCTCCCCCAGCTATGTCATTTCCTCCCAGAAATGCCACTTTTCCCTTGGAAATTTCACCTTCTCTTCCAAAAAGAGGAGATTTGCTCCCAGAAATACCCCTTCTCTTACAACTGCCACACGCTTTCTCCCCAAAAAGCCTCCATGACAATGCCAAATGGGACACTTGCAGCCAAGAAGAGGACACCTTCTCTCAGAAAGACCACTTTTCTCCCCAAGAGAGGAGATTTTCTCCCAATTGGATGACATTTGCTGTAAGAAAGACCCGTTTTCTTCCCTCAAGAGGACATTGTCTTTCCCACTGAGGACATTTTCTCCCAGAAGTGCCGCTACTCTGTGAAACACCTCCATTTCCTCCCAAATCTACTCCATGACACGCCTCAGGATGACACTTACTCCCCGATTTGGGGCATTTTCTCCCAGAAATACCAGCTTTCTCACAGATACATCACCTTCCCCCCCCCACATCAGACCTCTTCTCCCAGAAATACCAGGACTCTGCTGAATATTTCCCATTTCCTCCGGAACATACAGCATTACACTCCGCAAGAGGACAGTTTCTTTCAGAAATGTGGCATTTTATCACAGATACACCATTTTTATGCCCAGTAGAGCTCCTTTTCTCCCAGAAATAGCACTGCTCTTAGGAAGAGCTCCCACTTTCTAACCAAAATGCTGCTTTACACTCCTCAAGATCACACTTACCCCCATCAAGATGGCAGTGTCACAGAAATACCAGCTTCTGCCCCCAAAATGGGACTTTGGCTCTCCAAAACAAGACATTTTCTCCCAGAAATACCAGGACTCTTAGAAATACCTCACGTTTCATCTCAAGAATACTGCTTTCCACTCCTCAAGATCACACTGACTCCCATCACAATGGCCTTTTCTCCCACATACACCAGCTTTCTCCCAAATACACGACATTTTCTCCCACATACACCCGTTTTCTCCCAAAGATGGGACATATTCTCCCAGAAATGCCAGCTTATTCTTTAAAAAACGGCCTTTTTTCCCCAAAATACCAGCTTTCTCACAAACACCTGTCATTTTCCAACCAAGTCTGCTACTATCTCCCAGAAACAGCCGGTTTCCGAGAAATACCTGACGTTTGCTCTCCCAAATACTACTTGACACTCCTCCAGAGGACATTGTCTCCCCTATTTACCACGTTGTCTCCCCAAGAGACCACTTGGCACACCAAAAAGACCACCGTTGCTCTCCAGTACAAGATCTTCTTTCCCACCGGTTCCCACTTTTCTCCCACAGCTATGTCATTTCCTCCCAGAAATGCCACTTTTCCCTTGGAAATTTCACCTTCTCTTCCAAAAAGAGGAGATTTGCTCCCAGAAATACCCCTTCTCTTACAACTGCCACACGCTTTCTCCCCAAAAAGCCTCCATGACAATGCCAAATGGGACACTTGCAGCCAAGAAGAGGACACCTTCTCTCAGAAAGACCACTTTTCTCCCCAAGAGAGGAGATTTTCTCCCAATTGGATGACATTTGCTGTAAGAAAGACCTGTTTTCTTCCCTCAAGAGGACATTGTCTTTCCCACTGAGGACATTTTCTCCCAGAAGTGCCGCTACTCTGTGAAACACCTCCATTTCCTCCCAAATCTACTCCATGACACGCCTCAGGATGACACTTACTCCCCGATTTGGGGCATTTTCTCCCAGAAATACCACTTCTCTCCCAAAGGGATGGCCTTTTCCCTCTCTAGCATCTGTTTCCTCACCAATACCTGGCATTTTCTCCCAGAAACACCAGCTTTCTCACAGATACATCACCTTCCCCCCCCCACATCAGACCTCTTCTCCCAGAAATACCAGGACTCTGCTGAATATTTCCCATTTCCTCCGGAACATACAGCATTACACTCCGCAAGAGGACAGTTTCTTTCAGAAATGTGGCATTTTATCACAGATACACCATTTTTATGCCCAGTAGAGCTCCTTTTCTCCCAGAAATAGCACTGCTCTTAGGAAGAGCTCCCACTTTCTAACCAAAATGCTGCTTTACACTCCTCAAGATCACACTTACCCCCATCAAGATGGCAGTGTCACAGAAATACCAGCTTCTGCCCCCAAAATGGGACTTTGGCTCTCCAAAACAAGACATTTTCTCCCAGAAATACCAGGACTCTTAGAAATACCTCACGTTTCATCTCAAGAATACTGCTTTCCACTCCTCAAGATCACACTGACTCCCATCACAATGGCCTTTTCTCCCACATACACCAGCTTTCTCCCAAATACACGACATTTTCTCCCACATACACCCGTTTTCTCCCAAAGATGGGACATATTCTCCCAGAAATGCCAGCTTATTCTTTAAAAAACGGCCTTTTTTCCCCAAAATACCAGCTTTCTCACAAACACCTGTCATTTTCCAACCAAGTCTGCTACTATCTCCCAGAAACAGCCGGTTTCCGAGAAATACCTGACGTTTGCTCTCCCAAATACTACTTGACACTCCTCCAGAGGACATTGTCTCCCCTATTTACCACGTTGTCTCCCCAAGAGACCACTTGGCACACCAAAAAGACCACCGTTGCTCTCCAGTACAAGATCTTCTTTCCCACCGGTTCCCACTTTTCTCCCCCAGCTATGTCATTTCCTCCCAGAAATGCCACTTTTCCCTTGGAAATTTCACCTTCTCTTCCAAAAAGAGGAGATTTGCTCCCAGAAATACCCCTTCTCTTACAACTGCCACACGCTTTCTCCCCAAAAAGCCTCCATGACAATGCCAAATGGGACACTTGCAGCCAAGAAGAGGACACCTTCTCTCAGAAAGACCACTTTTCTCCCCAAGAGAGGAGATTTTCTCCCCATTGGATGACATTTGCTGTAAGAAAGACCCGTTTTCTTCCCTCAAGAGGACATTGTCTTTCCCACTGAGGACATTTTCTCCCAGAAGTGCCGCTACTCTGTGAAACACCTCCATTTCCTCCCAAATCTACTCCATGACACGCCTCAGGATGACACTTACTCCCCGATTTGGGGCATTTTCTCCCAGAAATACCACTTCTCTCCCAAAGGGATGGCCTTTTCCCTCTCTAGCATCTGTTTCCTCACCAATACCTGGCATTTTCTCCCAGAAACACCAGCTTTCTCACAGATACATCACCTTCCCCCCCCCACATCAGACCTCTTCTCCCAGAAATACCAGGACTCTGCTGAATATTTCCCATTTCCTCCGGAACATACAGCATTACACTCCGCAAGAGGACAGTTTCTTTCAGAAACGTGGCATTTTATCACAGATACACCATTTTTATGCCCAGTAGAGCTCCTTTTCTCCCAGAAATAGCACTGCTCTTAGGAAGAGCTCCCACTTTCTAACCAAAATGCTGCTTTACACTCCTCAAGATCACACTTACCCCCATCAAGATGGCAGTGTCACAGAAATACCAGCTTCTGCCCCCAAAATGGGACTTTGGCTCTCCAAAACAAGACATTTTCTCCCAGAAATACCAGGACTCTTAGAAATACCTCACGTTTCATCTCAAGAATACTGCTTTCCACTCCTCAAGATCACACTGACTCCCATCACAATGGCCTTTTCTCCCACATACACCAGCTTTCTCCCAAATACACGACATTTTCTCCCACATACACCCGTTTTCTCCCAAAGATGGGACATATTCTCCCAGAAATGCCAGCTTATTCTTTAAAAAACGGCCTTTTTTCCCCAAAATACCAGCTTTCTCACAAACACCTGTCATTTTCCAACCAAGTCTGCTACTATCTCCCAGAAACAGCCGGTTTCCGAGAAATACCTGACGTTTGCTCTCCCAAATACTACTTGACACTCCTCCAGAGGACATTGTCTCCCCTATTTACCACGTTGTCTCCCCAAGAGACCACTTGGCACACCAAAAAGACCACCGTTGCTCTCCAGTACAAGATCTTCTTTCCCACCGGTTCCCACTTTTCTCCCCCAGCTATGTCATTTCCTCCCAGAAATGCCACTTTTCCCTTGGAAATTTCACCTTCTCTTCCAAAAAGAGGAGATTTGCTCCCAGAAATACCCCTTCTCTTACAACTGCCACACGCTTTCTCCCCAAAAAGCCTCCATGACAATGCCAAATGGGACACTTGCAGCCAAGAAGAGGACACCTTCTCTCAGAAAGACCACTTTTCTCCCCAAGAGAGGAGATTTTCTCCCCATTGGATGACATTTGCTGTAAGAAAGACCCGTTTTCTTCCCTCAAGAGGACATTGTCTTTCCCACTGAGGACATTTTCTCCCAGAAGTGCCGCTACTCTGTGAAACACCTCCATTTCCTCCCAAATCTACTCCATGACACGCCTCAGGATGACACTTACTCCCCGATTTGGGGCATTTTCTCCCAGAAATACCACTTCTCTCCCAAAGGGATGGCCTTTTCCCTCTCTAGCATCTGTTTCCTCACCAATACCTGGCATTTTCTCCCAGAAACACCAGCTTTCTCACAGATACATCACCTTCCCCCCCCCACATCAGACCTCTTCTCCCAGAAATACCAGGACTCTGATGAATATTTCCCATTTCCTCCGGAACATACAGCATTACACTCCGCAAGAGGACAGTTTCTTTCAGAAATGTGGCATTTTATCACAGATACACCATTTTTATGCCCAGTAGAGCTCCTTTTCTCCCAGAAATAGCACTGCTCTTAGGAAGAGCTCCCATTTTCTAACCAAAATGCTGCTTTACACTCCTCAAGATCACACTTACCCCCATCAAGATGGCAGTGTCACAGAAATACCAGCTTCTGCCCCCAAAATGGGACTTTGGCTCTCCAAAACAAGACATTTTCTCCCAGAAATACCAGGACTCTTAGAAATACCTCACGTTTCATCTCAAGAATACTGCTTTCCACTCCTCAAGATCACACTGACTCCCATCACAATGGCCTTTTCTCCCACATACACCAGCTTTCTCCCAAATACACGACATTTTCTCCCACATACACCCGTTTTCTCCCAAAGATGGGACATATTCTCCCAGAAATGCCAGCTTATTCTTTAAAAAACGGCCTTTTTTCCCCAAAATACCAGCTTTCTCACAAACACCTGTCATTTTCCAACCAAGTCTGCTACTATCTCCCAGAAACAGCCGGTTTCCGAGAAATACCTGACGTTTGCTCTCCCAAATACTACTT
This sequence comes from Phasianus colchicus, assembly GCF_987193195.1. Classification (NCBI taxonomy): domain Eukaryota; kingdom Metazoa; phylum Chordata; class Aves; order Galliformes; family Phasianidae; genus Phasianus; species Phasianus colchicus. The sequence goes on along the minus strand of NW_028325243.1, from coordinate 338,040 downwards.
GACACTCCTCCAGAGGACATTGTCTCCCCTATTTACCACGTTGTCTCCCCAAGAGACCACTTGGCACACCAAAAAGACCACCGTTGCTCTCCAGTACAAGATCTTCTTTCCCACCGGTTCCCACTTTTCTCCCCCAGCTATGTCATTTCCTCCCAGAAATGCCACTTTTCCCTTGGAAATTTCACCTTCTCTTCCAAAAAGAGGAGATTTGCTCCCAGAAATACCCCTTCTCTTACAACTGCCACACGCTTTCTCCCCAAAAAGCCTCCATGACAATGCCAAATGGGACACTTGCAGCCAAGAAGAGGACACCTTCTCTCAGAAAGACCACTTTTCTCCCCAAGAGAGGAGATTTTCTCCCAATTGGATGACATTTGCTGTAAGAAAGACCCGTTTTCTTCCCTCAAGAGGACATTGTCTTTCCCACTGAGGACATTTTTTCCAGAAGTGCCGCTACTCTGTGAAACACCTCCATTTCCTCCCAAATCTACTCCATGACACGCCTCAGGATGACACTTACTCCCCGATTTGGGGCATTTTCTCCCAGAAATACCACTTCTCTCCCAAAGGGATGGCCTTTTCCCTCTCTAGCATCTGTTTCCTCACCAATACCTGGCATTTTCTCCCAGAAACACCAGCTTTCTCACAGATACATCACCTTCCCCCCCCCACATCAGACCTCTTCTCCCAGAAATACCAGGACTCTGATGAATATTTCCCATTTCCTCCGGAACATACAGCATTACACTCCGCAAGAGGACAGTTTCTTTCAGAAATGTGGCATTTTATCACAGATACACCATTTTTATGCCCAGTAGAGCTCCTTTTCTCCCAGAAATAGCACTGCTCTTAGGAAGAGCTCCCATTTTCTAACCAAAATGCTGCTTTACACTCCTCAAGATCACACTTACCCCCATCAAGATGGCAGTGTCACAGAAATACCAGCTTCTGCCCCCAAAATGGGACTTTGGCTCTCCAAAACAAGACATTTTCTCCCAGAAATACCAGGACTCTTAGAAATACCTCACGTTTCATCTCAAGAATACTGCTTTCCACTCCTCAAGATCACACTGACTCCCATCACAATGGCCTTTTCTCCCACATACACCAGCTTTCTCCCAAATACACGACATTTTCTCCCACATACACCCGTTTTCTCCCAAAGATGGGACATATTCTCCCAGAAATGCCAGCTTATTCTTTAAAAAACGGCCTTTTTTCCCCAAAATACCAGCTTTCTCACAAACACCTGTCATTTTCCAACCAAGTCTGCTACTATCTCCCAGAAACAGCCGGTTTCCGAGAAATACCTGACGTTTGCTCTCCCAAATACTACTTGACACTCCTCCAGAGGACATTGTCTCCCCTATTTACCACGTTGTCTCCCCAAGAGACCACTTGGCACACCAAAAAGACCACCGTTGCTCTCCAGTACAAGATCTTCTTTCCCACCGGTTCCCACTTTTCTCCCCCAGCTATGTCATTTCCTCCCAGAAATGCCACTTTTCCCTTGGAAATTTCACCTTCTCTTCCAAAAAGAGGAGATTTGCTCCCAGAAATACCCCTTCTCTTACAACTGCCACACGCTTTCTCCCCAAAAAGCCTCCATGACAATGCCAAATGGGACACTTGCAGCCAAGAAGAGGACACCTTCTCTCAGAAAGACCACTTTTCTCCCCAAGAGAGGAGATTTTCTCCCAATTGGATGACATTTGCTGTAAGAAAGACCCGTTTTCTTCCCTCAAGAGGACATTGTCTTTCCCACTGAGGACATTTTCTCCCAGAAGTGCCGCTACTCTGTGAAACACCTCCATTTCCTCCCAAATCTACTCCATGACACGCCTCAGGATGACACTTACTCCCCGATTTGGGGCATTTTCTCCCAGAAATACCACTTCTCTCCCAAAGGGATGGCCTTTTCCCTCTCTAGCATCTGTTTCCTCACCAATACCTGGCATTTTCTCCCAGAAACACCAGCTTTCTCACAGATACATCACCTTCCCCCCCCCACATCAGACCTCTTCTCCCAGAAATACCAGGACTCTGCTGAATATTTCCCATTTCCTCCGGAACATACAGCATTACACTCCGCAAGAGGACAGTTTCTTTCAGAAATGTGGCATTTTATCACAGATACACCATTTTTATGCCCAGTAGAGCTCCTTTTCTCCCAGAAATAGCACTGCTCTTAGGAAGAGCTCCCATTTTCTAACCAAAATGCTGCTTTACACTCCTCAAGATCACACTTACCCCCATCAAGATGGCAGTGTCACAGAAATACCAGCTTCTGCCCCCAAAATGGGACTTTGGCTCTCCAAAACAAGACATTTTCTCCCAGAAATACCAGGACTCTTAGAAATACCTCACGTTTCATCTCAAGAATACTGCTTTCCACTCCTCAAGATCACACTGACTCCCATCACAATGGCCTTTTCTCCCACATACACCAGCTTTCTCCCAAATACACGACATTTTCTCCCACATACACCCGTTTTCTCCCAAAGATGGGACATATTCTCCCAGAAATGCCAGCTTATTCTTTAAAAAACGGCCTTTTTTTCCCAAAATACCAGCTTTCTCACAAACGCCTGTCATTTTCCAACCAAGTCTGCTACTATCTCCCAGAAACAGCCGGTTTCCGAGAAATACCTGACGTTTGCTCTCCCAAATACTACTTGACACTCCTCCAGAGGACATTGTCTCCCCTATTTACCACGTTGTCTCCCCAAGAGACCACTTGGCACACCAAAAAGACCACCGTTGCTCTCCAGTACAAGATCTTCTTTCCCACCGGTTCCCACTTTTCTCCCCCAGCTATGTCATTTCCTCCCAGAAATGCCACTTTTCCCTTGGAAATTTCACCTTCTCTTCCAAAAAGAGGAGATTTGCTCCCAGAAATACCCCTTCTCTTACAACTGCCACACGCTTTCTCCCCAAAAAGCCTCCATGACAATGCCAAATGGGACACTTGCAGCCAAGAAGAGGACACCTTCTCTCAGAAAGACCACTTTTCTCCCCAAGAGAGGAGATTTTCTCCCAATTGGATGACATTTGCTGTAAGAAAGACCTGTTTTCTTCCCTCAAGAGGACATTGTCTTTCCCACTGAGGACATTTTCTCCCAGAAGTGCCGCTACTCTGTGAAACACCTCCATTTCCTCCCAAATCTACTCCATGACACGCCTCAGGATGACACTTACTCCCCGATTTGGGGCATTTTCTCCCAGAAATACCACTTCTCTCCCAAAGGGATGGCCTTTTCCCTCTCTAGCATCTGTTTCCTCACCAATACCTGGCATTTTCTCCCAGAAACACCAGCTTTCTCACAGATACATCACCTTCCCCCCCCCACATCAGACCTCTTCTCCCAGAAATACCAGGACTCTGCTGAATATTTCCCATTTCCTCCGGAACATACAGCATTACACTCCGCAAGAGGACAGTTTCTTTCAGAAATGTGGCATTTTATCACAGATACACCATTTTTATGCCCAGTAGAGCTCCTTTTCTCCCAGAAATAGCACTGCTCTTAGGAAGAGCTCCCACTTTCTAACCAAAATGCTGCTTTACACTCCTCAAGATCACACTTACCCCCATCAAGATGGCAGTGTCACAGAAATACCAGCTTCTGCCCCCAAAATGGGACTTTGGCTCTCCAAAACAAGACATTTTCTCCCAGAAATACCAGGACTCTTAGAAATACCTCACGTTTCATCTCAAGAATACTGCTTTCCACTCCTCAAGATCACACTGACTCCCATCACAATGGCCTTTTCTCCCACATACACCAGCTTTCTCCCAAATACACGACATTTTCTCCCACATACACCCGTTTTCTCCCAAAGATGGGACATATTCTCCCAGAAATGCCAGCTTATTCTTTAAAAAACGGCCTTTTTTCCCCAAAATACCAGCTTTCTCACAAACACCTGTCATTTTCCAACCAAGTCTGCTACTATCTCCCAGAAACAGCCGGTTTCCGAGAAATACCTGACGTTTGCTCTCCCAAATACTACTTGACACTCCTCCAGAGGACATTGTCTCCCCTATTTACCACGTTGTCTCCCCAAGAGACCACTTGGCACACCAAAAAGACCACCGTTGCTCTCCAGTACAAGATCTTCTTTCCCACCGGTTCCCACTTTTCTCCCCCAGCTATGTCATTTCCTCCCAGAAATGCCACTTTTCCCTTGGAAATTTCACCTTCTCTTCCAAAAAGAGGAGATTTGCTCCCAGAAATACCCCTTCTCTTACAACTGCCACACGCTTTCTCCCCAAAAAGCCTCCATGACAATGCCAAATGGGACACTTGCAGCCAAGAAGAGGACACCTTCTCTCAGAAAGACCACTTTTCTCCCCAAGAGAGGAGATTTTCTCCCAATTGGATGACATTTGCTGTAAGAAAGACCTGTTTTCTTCCCTCAAGAGGACATTGTCTTTCCCACTGAGGACATTTTCTCCCAGAAGTGCCGCTACTCTGTGAAACACCTCCATTTCCTCCCAAATCTACTCCATGACACGCCTCAGGATGACACTTACTCCCCGATTTGGGGCATTTTCTCCCAGAAATACCAGCTTTCTCACAGATACATCACCTTCCCCCCCCCACATCAGACCTCTTCTCCCAGAAATACCAGGACTCTGCTGAATATTTCCCATTTCCTCCGGAACATACAGCATTACACTCCGCAAGAGGACAGTTTCTTTCAGAAATGTGGCATTTTATCACAGATACACCATTTTTATGCCCAGTAGAGCTCCTTTTCTCCCAGAAATAGCACTGCTCTTAGGAAGAGCTCCCACTTTCTAACCAAAATGCTGCTTTACACTCCTCAAGATCACACTTACCCCCATCAAGATGGCAGTGTCACAGAAATACCAGCTTCTGCCCCCAAAATGGGACTTTGGCTCTCCAAAACAAGACATTTTCTCCCAGAAATACCAGGACTCTTAGAAATACCTCACGTTTCATCTCAAGAATACTGCTTTCCACTCCTCAAGATCACACTGACTCCCATCACAATGGCCTTTTCTCCCACATACACCAGCTTTCTCCCAAATACACGACATTTTCTCCCACATACACCCGTTTTCTCCCAAAGATGGGACATATTCTCCCAGAAATGCCAGCTTATTCTTTAAAAAACGGCCTTTTTTCCCCAAAATACCAGCTTTCTCACAAACACCTGTCATTTTCCAACCAAGTCTGCTACTATCTCCCAGAAACAGCCGGTTTCCGAGAAATACCTGACGTTTGCTCTCCCAAATACTACTTGACACTCCTCCAGAGGACATTGTCTCCCCTATTTACCACGTTGTCTCCCCAAGAGACCACTTGGCACACCAAAAAGACCACCGTTGCTCTCCAGTACAAGATCTTCTTTCCCACCGGTTCCCACTTTTCTCCCCCAGCTATGTCATTTCCTCCCAGAAATGCCACTTTTCCCTTGGAAATTTCACCTTCTCTTCCAAAAAGAGGAGATTTGCTCCCAGAAATACCCCTTCTCTTACAACTGCCACACGCTTTCTCCCCAAAAAGCCTCCATGACAATGCCAAATGGGACACTTGCAGCCAAGAAGAGGACACCTTCTCTCAGAAAGACCACTTTTCTCCCCAAGAGAGGAGATTTTCTCCCAATTGGATGACATTTGCTGTAAGAAAGACCTGTTTTCTTCCCTCAAGAGGACATTGTCTTTCCCACTGAGGACATTTTCTCCCAGAAGTGCCGCTACTCTGTGAAACACCTCCATTTCCTCCCAAATCTACTCCATGACACGCCTCAGGATGACACTTACTCCCCGATTTGGGGCATTTTCTCCCAGAAATACCACTTCTCTCCCAAAGGGATGGCCTTTTCCCTCTCTAGCATCTGTTTCCTCACCAATACCTGGCATTTTCTCCCAGAAACACCAGCTTTCTCACAGATACATCACCTTCCCCCCCCCACATCAGACCTCTTCTCCCAGAAATACCAGGACTCTGCTGAATATTTCCCATTTCCTCCGGAACATACAGCATTACACTCCGCAAGAGGACAGTTTCTTTCAGAAATGTGGCATTTTATCACAGATACACCATTTTTATGCCCAGTAGAGCTCCTTTTCTCCCAGAAATAGCACTGCTCTTAGGAAGAGCTCCCACTTTCTAACCAAAATGCTGCTTTACACTCCTCAAGATCACACTTACCCCCATCAAGATGGCAGTGTCACAGAAATACCAGCTTCTGCCCCCAAAATGGGACTTTGGCTCTCCAAAACAAGACATTTTCTCCCAGAAATACCAGGACTCTTAGAAATACCTCACGTTTCATCTCAAGAATACTGCTTTCCACTCCTCAAGATCACACTGACTCCCATCACAATGGCCTTTTCTCCCACATACACCAGCTTTCTCCCAAATACACGACATTTTCTCCCACATACACCCGTTTTCTCCCAAAGATGGGACATATTCTCCCAGAAATGCCAGCTTATTCTTTAAAAAACGGCCTTTTTTCCCCAAAATACCAGCTTTCTCACAAACACCTGTCATTTTCCAACCAAGTCTGCTACTATCTCCCAGAAACAGCCGGTTTCCGAGAAATACCTGACGTTTGCTCTCCCAAATACTACTTGACACTCCTCCAGAGGACATTGTCTCCCCTATTTACCACGTTGTCTCCCCAAGAGACCACTTGGCACACCAAAAAGACCACCGTTGCTCTCCAGTACAAGATCTTCTTTCCCACCGGTTCCCACTTTTCTCCCCCAGCTATGTCATTTCCTCCCAGAAATGCCACTTTTCCCTTGGAAATTTCACCTTCTCTTCCAAAAAGAGGAGATTTGCTCCCAGAAATACCCCTTCTCTTACAACTGCCACACGCTTTCTCCCCAAAAAGCCTCCATGACAATGCCAAATGGGACACTTGCAGCCAAGAAGAGGACACCTTCTCTCAGAAAGACCACTTTTCTCCCCAAGAGAGGAGATTTTCTCCCAATTGGATGACATTTGCTGTAAGAAAGACCTGTTTTCTTCCCTCAAGAGGACATTGTCTTTCCCACTGAGGACATTTTCTCCCAGAAGTGCCGCTACTCTGTGAAACACCTCCATTTCCTCCCAAATCTACTCCATGACACGCCTCAGGATGACACTTACTCCCCGATTTGGGGCATTTTCTCCCAGAAATACCACTTCTCTCCCAAAGGGATGGCCTTTTCCCTCTCTAGCATCTGTTTCCTCACCAATACCTGGCATTTTCTCCCAGAAACACCAGCTTTCTCACAGATACATCACCTTCCCCCCCCCACATCAGACCTCTTCTCCCAGAAATACCAGGACTCTGCTGAATATTTCCCATATCCTCCGGAACATACAGCATTACACTCCGCAAGAGGACAGTTTCTTTCAGAAATGTGGCATTTTATCACAGATACACCATTTTTATGCCCAGTAGAGCTCCTTTTCTCCCAGAAATAGCACTGCTCTTAGGAAGAGCTCCCATTTTCTAACCAAAATGCTGCTTTACACTCCTCAAGATCACACTTACCCCCATCAAGATGGCAGTGTCACAGAAATACCAGCTTCTGCCCCCAAAATGGGACTTTGGCTCTCCAAAACAAGACATTTTCTCCCAGAAATACCAGGACTCTTAGAAATACCTCACGTTTCATCTCAAGAATACTGCTTTCCACTCCTCAAGATCACACTGACTCCCATCACAATGGCCTTTTCTCCCACATACACCAGCTTTCTCCCAAATACACGACATTTTCTCCCACATACACCCGTTTTCTCCCAAAGATGGGACATATTCTCTCAGAAATGCCAGCTTATTCTTTAAAAAACGGCCTTTTTTCCCCAAAATACCAGCTTTCTCACAAACACCTGTCATTTTCCAACCAAGTCTGCTACTATCTCCCAGAAACAGCCGGTTTCCGAGAAATACCTGACGTTTGCTCTCCCAAATACTACTTGACACTCCTCCAGAGGACATTGTCTCCCCTATTTACCACGTTGTCTCCCCAAGAGACCACTTGGCACACCAAAAAGACCACCGTTGCTCTCCAGTACAAGATCTTCTTTCCCACCGGTTCCCACTTTTCTCCCCCAGCTATGTCATTTCCTCCCAGAAATGCCACTTTTCCCTTGGAAATTTCACCTTCTCTTCCAAAAAGAGGAGATTTGCTCCCAGAAATACCCCTTCTCTTACAACTGCCACACGCTTTCTCCCCAAAAAGCCTCCATGACAATGCCAAATGGGACACTTGCAGCCAAGAAGAGGACACCTTCTCTCAGAAAGACCACTTTTCTCCCCAAGAGAGGAGATTTTCTCCCAATTGGATGACATTTGCTGTAAGAAAGACCCGTTTTCTTCCCTCAAGAGGACATTGTCTTTCCCACTGAGGACATTTTCTCCCAGAAGTGCCGCTACTCTGTGAAACACCTCCATTTCCTCCCAAATCTACTCCATGACACGCCTCAGGATGACACTTACTCCCCGATTTGGGGCATTTTCTCCCAGAAATACCACTTCTCTCCCAAAGGGATGGCCTTTTCCCTCTCTAGCATCTGTTTCCTCACCAATACCTGGCATTTTCTCCCAGAAACACCAGCTTTCTCACAGATACATCACCTTCCCCCCCCCACATCAGACCTCTTCTCCCAGAAATACCAGGACTCTGCTGAATATTTCCCATTTCCTCCGGAACATACAGCATTACACTCCGCAAGAGGACAGTTTCTTTCAGAAATGTGGCATTTTATCACAGATACACCATTTTTATGCCCAGTAGAGCTCCTTTTCTCCCAGAAATAGCACTGCTCTTAGGAAGAGCTCCCATTTTCTAACCAAAATGCTGCTTTACACTCCTCAAGATCACACTTACCCCCATCAAGATGGCAGTGTCACAGAAATACCAGCTTCTGCCCCCAAAATGGGACTTTGGCTCTCCAAAACAAGACATTTTCTCCCAGAAATACCAGGACTCTTAGAAATACCTCACGTTTCATCTCAAGAATACTGCTTTCCACTCCTCAAGATCACACTGACTCCCATCACAATGGCCTTTTCTCCCACATACACCAGCTTTCTCCCAAATACACGACATTTTCTCCCACATACACCCGTTTTCTCCCAAAGATGGGACATATTCTCCCAGAAATGCCAGCTTATTCTTTAAAAAACGGCCTTTTTTCCCCAAAATACCAGCTTTCTCACAAACACCTGTCATTTTCCAACCAAGTCTGCTACTATCTCCCAGAAACAGCCGGTTTCCGAGAAATACCTGACGTTTGCTCTCCCAAATACTACTTGACACTCCTCCAGAGGACATTGTCTCCCCTATTTACCACGTTGTCTCCCCAAGAGACCACTTGGCACACCAAAAAGACCACCGTTGCTCTCCAGTACAAGTTCTTCTTTCCCACCGGTTCCCACTTTTCTCCCCCAGCTATGTCATTTCCTCCCAGAAATGCCACTTTTCCCTTGGAAATTTCACCTTCTCTTCCAAAAAGAGGAGATTTGCTCCCAGAAATACCCCTTCTCTTACAACTGCCACACGCTTTCTCCCCAAAAAGCCTCCATGACAATGCCAAATGGGACACTTGCAGCCAAGAAGAGGACACCTTCTCTCAGAAAGACCACTTTTCTCCCCAAGAGAGGAGATTTTCTCCCAATTGGATGACATTTGCTGTAAGAAAGACCTGTTTTCTTCCCTCAAGAGGACATTGTCTTTCCCACTGAGGACATTTTCTCCCAGAAGTGCCGCTACTCTGTGAAACACCTCCATTTCCTCCCAAATCTACTCCATGACACGCCTCAGGATGACACTTACTCCCCGATTTGGGGCATTTTCTCCCAGAATTACCACTTCTCTCCCAAAGGGATGGCCTTTTCCCTCTCTAGCATCTGTTTCCTCACCAATACCTGGCATTTTCTCCCAGAAACACCAGCTTTCTCACAGATACATCACCTTCCCCCCCCCACATCAGACCTCTTCTCCCAGAAATACCAGGACTCTGCTGAATATTTCCCATTTCCTCCGGAACATACAGCATTACACTCCGCAAGAGGACAGTTTCTTTCAGAAATGTGGCATTTTATCACAGATACACCATTTTTATGCCCAGTAGAGCTCCTTTTCTCCCAGAAATAGCACTGCTCTTAGGAAGAGCTCCCATTTTCTAACCAAAATGCTGCTTTACACTCCTCAAGATCACACTTACCCCCATCAAGATGGCAGTGTCACAGAAATACCAGCTTCTGCCCCCAAAATGGGACTTTGGCTCTCCAAAACAAGACATTTTCTCCCAGAAATACCAGGACTCTTAGAAATACCTCACGTTTCATCTCAAGAATACTGCTTTCCACTCCTCAAGATCACACTGACTCCCATCACAATGGCCTTTTCTCCCACATACACCAGCTTTCTCCCAAATACACGACATTTTCTCCCACATACACCCGTTTTCTCCCAAAGATGGGACATATTCTCCCAGAAATGCCAGCTTATTCTTTAAAAAACGGCCTTTTTTCCCCAAAATACCAGCTTTCTCACAAACACCTGTCATTTTCCAACCAAGTCTGCTACTATCTCCCAGAAACAGCCGGTTTCCGAGAAATACCTGACGTTTGCTCTCCCAAATACTACTTGACACTCCTCCAGAGGACATTGTCTCCCCTATTTACCACGTTGTCTCCCCAAGAGACCACTTGGCACACCAAAAAGACCACCGTTGCTCTCCAGTACAAGATCTTCTTTCCCACCGGTTCCCACTTTTCTCCCCCAGCTATGTCATTTCCTCCCAGAAATGCCACTTTTCCCTTGGAAATTTCACCTTCTCTTCCAAAAAGAGGAGATTTGCTCCCAGAAATACCCCTTCTCTTACAACTGCCACACGCTTTCTCCCCAAAAAGCCTCCATGACAATGCCAAATGGGACACTTGCAGCCAAGAAGAGGACACCTTCTCTCAGAAAGACCACTTTTCTCCCCAAGAGAGGAGATTTTCTCCCAATTGGATGACATTTGCTGTAAGAAAGACCCGTTTTCTTCCCTCAAGAGGACATTGTCTTTCCCACTGAGGACATTTTCTCCCAGAAGTGCCGCTACTCTGTGAAACACCTCCATTTCCTCCCAAATCTACTCCATGACACGCCTCAGGATGACACTTACTCCCCGATTTGGGGCATTTTCTCCCAGAAATACCACTTCTCTCCCAAAGGGATGGCCTTTTCCCTCTCTAGCATCTGTTTCCTCACCAATACCTGGCATTTTCTCCCAGAAACACCAGCTTTCTCACAGATACATCACCTTCCCCCCCCCACATCAGACCTCTTCTCCCAGAAATACCAGGACTCTGCTGAATATTTCCCATTTCCTCCGGAACATACAGCATTACACTCCGCAAGAGGACAGTTTCTTTCAGAAATGTGGCATTTTATCACAGATACACCATTTTTATGCCCAGTAGAGCTCCTTTTCTCCCAGAAATAGCACTGCTCTTAGGAAGAGCTCCCATTTTCTAACCAAAATGCTGCTTTACACTCCTCAAGATCACACTTACCCCCATCAAGATGGCAGTGTCACAGAAATACCAGCTTCTGCCCCCAAAATGGGACTTTGGCTCTCCAAAACAAGACATTTTCTCCCAGAAATACCAGGACTCTTAGAAATACCTCACGTTTCATCTCAAGAATACTGCTTTCCACTCCTCAAGATCACACTGACTCCCATCACAATGGCCTTTTCTCCCACATACACCAGCTTTCTCCCAAATACACGACATTTTCTCCCACATACACCCGTTTTCTCCCAAAGATGGGACATATTCTCCCAGAAATGCCAGCTTATTCTTTAAAAAACGGCCTTTTTTCCCCAAAATACCAGCTTTCTCACAAACACCTGTCATTTTCCAACCAAGTCTGCTACTATCTCCCAGAAACAGCCGGTTTCCGAGAAATACCTGACGTTTGCTCTCCCAAATACTACTTGACACTCCTCCAGAGGACATTGTCTCCCCTATTTACCACGTTGTCTCCCCAAGAGACCACTTGGCACACCAAAAAGACCACCGTTGCTCTCCAGTACAAGATCTTCTTTCCCACCGGTTCCCACTTTTCTCCCCCAGCTATGTCATTTCCTCCCAGAAATGCCACTTTTCCCTTGGAAATTTCACCTTCTCTTCCAAAAAGAGGAGATTTGCTCCCAGAAATACCCCTTCTCTTACAACTGCCACACGCTTTCTCCCCAAAAAGCCTCCATGACAATGCCAAATGGGACACTTGCAGCCAAGAAGAGGACACCTTCTCTCAGAAAGACCACTTTTCTCCCCAAGAGAGGAGATTTTCTCCCAATTGGATGACATTTGCTGTAAGAAAGACCTGTTTTCTTCCCTCAAGAGGACATTGTCTTTCCCACTGAGGACATTTTCTCCCAGAAGTGCCGCTACTCTGTGAAACACCTCCATTTCCTCCCAAATCTACTCCATGACACGCCTCAGGATGACACTTACTCCCCGATTTGGGGCATTTTCTCCCAGAAATACCAGCTTTCTCACAGATACATCACCTTCCCCCCCCCACATCAGACCTCTTCTCCCAGAAATACCAGGACTCTGCTGAATATTTCCCATTTCCTCCGGAACATACAGCATTACACTCCGCAAGAGGACAGTTTCTTTCAGAAATGTGGCATTTTATCACAGATACACCATTTTTATGCCCAGTAGAGCTCCTTTTCTCCCAGAAATAGCACTGCTCTTAGGAAGAGCTCCCACTTTCTAACCAAAATGCTGCTTTACACTCCTCAAGATCACACTTACCCCCATCAAGATGGCAGTGTCACAGAAATACCAGCTTCTGCCCCCAAAATGGGACTTTGGCTCTCCAAAACAAGACATTTTCTCCCAGAAATACCAGGACTCTTAGAAATACCTCACGTTTCATCTCAAGAATACTGCTTTCCACTCCTCAAGATCACACTGACTCCCATCACAATGGCCTTTTCTCCCACATACACCAGCTTTCTCCCAAATACACGACATTTTCTCCCACATACACCCGTTTTCTCCCAAAGATGGGACATATTCTCCCAGAAATGCCAGCTTATTCTTTAAAAAACGGCCTTTTTTCCCCAAAATACCAGCTTTCTCACAAACACCTGTCATTTTCCAACCAAGTCTGCTACTATCTCCCAGAAACAGCCGGTTTCCGAGAAATACCTGACGTTTGCTCTCCCAAATACTACTTGACACTCCTCCAGAGGACATTGTCTCCCCTATTTACCACGTTGTCTCCCCAAGAGACCACTTGGCACACCAAAAAGACCACCGTTGCTCTCCAGTACAAGATCTTCTTTCCCACCGGTTCCCACTTTTCTCCCACAGCTATGTCATTTCCTCCCAGAAATGCCACTTTTCCCTTGGAAATTTCACCTTCTCTTCCAAAAAGAGGAGATTTGCTCCCAGAAATACCCCTTCTCTTACAACTGCCACACGCTTTCTCCCCAAAAAGCCTCCATGACAATGCCAAATGGGACACTTGCAGCCAAGAAGAGGACACCTTCTCTCAGAAAGACCACTTTTCTCCCCAAGAGAGGAGATTTTCTCCCAATTGGATGACATTTGCTGTAAGAAAGACCTGTTTTCTTCCCTCAAGAGGACATTGTCTTTCCCACTGAGGACATTTTCTCCCAGAAGTGCCGCTACTCTGTGAAACACCTCCATTTCCTCCCAAATCTACTCCATGACACGCCTCAGGATGACACTTACTCCCCGATTTGGGGCATTTTCTCCCAGAAATACCACTTCTCTCCCAAAGGGATGGCCTTTTCCCTCTCTAGCATCTGTTTCCTCACCAATACCTGGCATTTTCTCCCAGAAACACCAGCTTTCTCACAGATACATCACCTTCCCCCCCCCACATCAGACCTCTTCTCCCAGAAATACCAGGACTCTGCTGAATATTTCCCATTTCCTCCGGAACATACAGCATTACACTCCGCAAGAGGACAGTTTCTTTCAGAAATGTGGCATTTTATCACAGATACACCATTTTTATGCCCAGTAGAGCTCCTTTTCTCCCAGAAATAGCACTGCTCTTAGGAAGAGCTCCCACTTTCTAACCAAAATGCTGCTTTACACTCCTCAAGATCACACTTACCCCCATCAAGATGGCAGTGTCACAGAAATACCAGCTTCTGCCCCCAAAATGGGACTTTGGCTCTCCAAAACAAGACATTTTCTCCCAGAAATACCAGGACTCTTAGAAATACCTCACGTTTCATCTCAAGAATACTGCTTTCCACTCCTCAAGATCACACTGACTCCCATCACAATGGCCTTTTCTCCCACATACACCAGCTTTCTCCCAAATACACGACATTTTCTCCCACATACACCCGTTTTCTCCCAAAGATGGGACATATTCTCCCAGAAATGCCAGCTTATTCTTTAAAAAACGGCCTTTTTTCCCCAAAATACCAGCTTTCTCACAAACACCTGTCATTTTCCAACCAAGTCTGCTACTATCTCCCAGAAACAGCCGGTTTCCGAGAAATACCTGACGTTTGCTCTCCCAAATACTACTTGACACTCCTCCAGAGGACATTGTCTCCCCTATTTACCACGTTGTCTCCCCAAGAGACCACTTGGCACACCAAAAAGACCACCGTTGCTCTCCAGTACAAGATCTTCTTTCCCACCGGTTCCCACTTTTCTCCCCCAGCTATGTCATTTCCTCCCAGAAATGCCACTTTTCCCTTGGAAATTTCACCTTCTCTTCCAAAAAGAGGAGATTTGCTCCCAGAAATACCCCTTCTCTTACAACTGCCACACGCTTTCTCCCCAAAAAGCCTCCATGACAATGCCAAATGGGACACTTGCAGCCAAGAAGAGGACACCTTCTCTCAGAAAGACCACTTTTCTCCCCAAGAGAGGAGATTTTCTCCCAATTGGATGACATTTGCTGTAAGAAAGACCTGTTTTCTTCCCTCAAGAGGACATTGTCTTTCCCACTGAGGACATTTTCTCCCAGAAGTGCCGCTACTCTGTGAAACACCTCCATTTCCTCCCAAATCTACTCCATGACACGCCTCAGGATGACACTTACTCCCCGATTTGGGGCATTTTCTCCCAGAAATACCACTTCTCTCCCAAAGGGATGGCCTTTTCCCTCTCTAGCATCTGTTTCCTCACCAATACCTGGCATTTTCTCCCAGAAACACCAGCTTTCTCACAGATACATCACCTTCCCCCCCCCACATCAGACCTCTTCTCCCAGAAATACCAGGACTCTGCTGAATATTTCCCATATCCTCCGGAACATACAGCATTACACTCCGCAAGAGGACAGTTTCTTTCAGAAATGTGGCATTTTATCACAGATACACCATTTTTATGCCCAGTAGAGCTCCTTTTCTCCCAGAAATAGCACTGCTCTTAGGAAGAGCTCCCATTTTCTAACCAAAATGCTGCTTTACACTCCTCAAGATCACACTTACCCCCATCAAGATGGCAGTGTCACAGAAATACCAGCTTCTGCCCCCAAAATGGGACTTTGGCTCTCCAAAACAAGACATTTTCTCCCAGAAATACCAGGACTCTTAGAAATACCTCACGTTTCATCTCAAGAATACTGCTTTCCACTCCTCAAGATCACACTGACTCCCATCACAATGGCCTTTTCTCCCACATACACCAGCTTTCTCCCAAATACACGACATTTTCTCCCACATACACCCGTTTTCTCCCAAAGATGGGACATATTCTCTCAGAAATGCCAGCTTATTCTTTAAAAAACGGCCTTTTTTCCCCAAAATACCAGCTTTCTCACAAACACCTGTCATTTTCCAACCAAGTCTGCTACTATCTCCCAGAAACAGCCGGTTTCCGAGAAATACCTGACGTTTGCTCTCCCAAATACTACTTGACACTCCTCCAGAGGACATTGTCTCCCCTATTTACCACGTTGTCTCCCCAAGAGACCACTTGGCACACCAAAAAGACCACCGTTGCTCTCCAGTACAAGATCTTCTTTCCCACCGGTTCCCACTTTTCTCCCCCAGCTATGTCATTTCCTCCCAGAAATGCCACTTTTCCCTTGGAAATTTCACCTTCTCTTCCAAAAAGAGGAGATTTGCTCCCAGAAATACCCCTTCTCTTACAACTGCCACACGCTTTCTCCCCAAAAAGCCTCCATGACAATGCCAAATGGGACACTTGCAGCCAAGAAGAGGACACCTTCTCTCAGAAAGACCACTTTTCTCCCCAAGAGAGGAGATTTTCTCCCAATTGGATGACATTTGCTGTAAGAAAGACCCGTTTTCTTCCCTCAAGAGGACATTGTCTTTCCCACTGAGGACATTTTCTCCCAGAAGTGCCGCTACTCTGTGAAACACCTCCATTTCCTCCCAAATCTACTCCATGACACGCCTCAGGATGACACTTACTCCCCGATTTGGGGCATTTTCTCCCAGAAATACCACTTCTCTCCCAAAGGGATGGCCTTTTCCCTCTCTAGCATCTGTTTCCTCACCAATACCTGGCATTTTCTCCCAGAAACACCAGCTTTCTCACAGATACATCACCTTCCCCCCCCCACATCAGACCTCTTCTCCCAGAAATACCAGGACTCTGCTGAATATTTCCCATTTCCTCCGGAACATACAGCATTACACTCCGCAAGAGGACAGTTTCTTTCAGAAATGTGGCATTTTATCACAGATACACCATTTTTATGCCCAGTAGAGCTCCTTTTCTCCCAGAAATAGCACTGCTCTTAGGAAGAGCTCCCATTTTCTAACCAAAATGCTGCTTTACACTCCTCAAGATCACACTTACCCCCATCAAGATGGCAGTGTCACAGAAATACCAGCTTCTGCCCCCAAAATGGGACTTTGGCTCTCCAAAACAAGACATTTTCTCCCAGAAATACCAGGACTCTTAGAAATACCTCACGTTTCATCTCAAGAATACTGCTTTCCACTCCTCAAGATCACACTGACTCCCATCACAATGGCCTTTTCTCCCACATACACCAGCTTTCTCCCAAATACACGACATTTTCTCCCACATACACCCGTTTTCTCCCAAAGATGGGACATATTCTCCCAGAAATGCCAGCTTATTCTTTAAAAAACGGCCTTTTTTCCCCAAAATACCAGCTTTCTCACAAACACCTGTCATTTTCCAACCAAGTCTGCTACTATCTCCCAGAAACAGCCGGTTTCCGAGAAATACCTGACGTTTGCTCTCCCAAATACTACTTGACACTCCTCCAGAGGACATTGTCTCCCCTATTTACCACGTTGTCTCCCCAAGAGACCACTTGGCACACCAAAAAGACCACCGTTGCTCTCCAGTACAAGTTCTTCTTTCCCACCGGTTCCCACTTTTCTCCCCCAGCTATGTCATTTCCTCCCAGAAATGCCACTTTTCCCTTGGAAATTTCACCTTCTCTTCCAAAAAGAGGAGATTTGCTCCCAGAAATACCCCTTCTCTTACAACTGCCACACGCTTTCTCCCCAAAAAGCCTCCATGACAATGCCAAATGGGACACTTGCAGCCAAGAAGAGGACACCTTCTCTCAGAAAGACCACTTTTCTCCCCAAGAGAGGAGATTTTCTCCCAATTGGATGACATTTGCTGTAAGAAAGACCTGTTTTCTTCCCTCAAGAGGACATTGTCTTTCCCACTGAGGACATTTTCTCCCAGAAGTGCCGCTACTCTGTGAAACACCTCCATTTCCTCCCAAATCTACTCCATGACACGCCTCAGGATGACACTTACTCCCCGATTTGGGGCATTTTCTCCCAGAATTACCACTTCTCTCCCAAAGGGATGGCCTTTTCCCTCTCTAGCATCTGTTTCCTCACCAATACCTGGCATTTTCTCCCAGAAACACCAGCTTTCTCACAGATACATCACCTTCCCCCCCCCACATCAGACCTCTTCTCCCAGAAATACCAGGACTCTGCTGAATATTTCCCATTTCCTCCGGAACATACAGCATTACACTCCGCAAGAGGACAGTTTCTTTCAGAAATGTGGCATTTTATCACAGATACACCATTTTTATGCCCAGTAGAGCTCCTTTTCTCCCAGAAATAGCACTGCTCTTAGGAAGAGCTCCCATTTTCTAACCAAAATGCTGCTTTACACTCCTCAAGATCACACTTACCCCCATCAAGATGGCAGTGTCACAGAAATACCAGCTTCTGCCCCCAAAATGGGACTTTGGCTCTCCAAAACAAGACATTTTCTCCCAGAAATACCAGGACTCTTAGAAATACCTCACGTTTCATCTCAAGAATACTGCTTTCCACTCCTCAAGATCACACTGACTCCCATCACAATGGCCTTTTCTCCCACATACACCAGCTTTCTCCCAAATACACGACATTTTCTCCCACATACACCCGTTTTCTCCCAAAGATGGGACATATTCTCCCAGAAATGCCAGCTTATTCTTTAAAAAACGGCCTTTTTTCCCCAAAATACCAGCTTTCTCACAAACACCTGTCATTTTCCAACCAAGTCTGCTACTATCTCCCAGAAACAGCCGGTTTCCGAGAAATACCTGACGTTTGCTCTCCCAAATACTACTTGACACTCCTCCAGAGGACATTGTCTCCCCTATTTACCACGTTGTCTCCCCAAGAGACCACTTGGCACACCAAAAAGACCACCGTTGCTCTCCAGTACAAGATCTTCTTTCCCACCGGTTCCCACTTTTCTCCCCCAGCTATGTCATTTCCTCCCAGAAATGCCACTTTTCCCTTGGAAATTTCACCTTCTCTTCCAAAAAGAGGAGATTTGCTCCCAGAAATACCCCTTCTCTTACAACTGCCACACGCTTTCTCCCCAAAAAGCCTCCATGACAATGCCAAATGGGACACTTGCAGCCAAGAAGAGGACACCTTCTCTCAGAAAGACCACTTTTCTCCCCAAGAGAGGAGATTTTCTCCCAATTGGATGACATTTGCTGTAAGAAAGACCCGTTTTCTTCCCTCAAGAGGACATTGTCTTTCCCACTGAGGACATTTTCTCCCAGAAGTGCCGCTACTCTGTGAAACACCTCCATTTCCTCCCAAATCTACTCCATGACACGCCTCAGGATGACACTTACTCCCCGATTTGGGGCATTTTCTCCCAGAAATACCACTTCTCTCCCAAAGGGATGGCCTTTTCCCTCTCTAGCATCTGTTTCCTCACCAATACCTGGCATTTTCTCCCAGAAACACCAGCTTTCTCACAGATACATCACCTTCCCCCCCCCACATCAGACCTCTTCTCCCAGAAATACCAGGACTCTGCTGAATATTTCCCATTTCCTCCGGAACATACAGCATTACACTCCGCAAGAGGACAGTTTCTTTCAGAAATGTGGCATTTTATCACAGATACACCATTTTTATGCCCAGTAGAGCTCCTTTTCTCCCAGAAATAGCACTGCTCTTAGGAAGAGCTCCCATTTTCTAACCAAAATGCTGCTTTACACTCCTCAAGATCACACTTACCCCCATCAAGATGGCAGTGTCACAGAAATACCAGCTTCTGCCCCCAAAATGGGACTTTGGCTCTCCAAAACAAGACATTTTCTCCCAGAAATACCAGGACTCTTAGAAATACCTCACGTTTCATCTCAAGAATACTGCTTTCCACTCCTCAAGATCACACTGACTCCCATCACAATGGCCTTTTCTCCCACATACACCAGCTTTCTCCCAAATACACGACATTTTCTCCCACATACACCCGTTTTCTCCCAAAGATGGGACATATTCTCTCAGAAATGCCAGCTTATTCTTTAAAAAACGGCCTTTTTTCCCCAAAATACCAGCTTTCTCACAAACACCTGTCATTTTCCAACCAAGTCTGCTACTATCTCCCAGAAACAGCCGGTTTCCGAGAAATACCTGACGTTTGCTCTCCCAAATACTACTTGACACTCCTCCAGAGGACATTGTCTCCCCTATTTACCACGTTGTCTCCCCAAGAGACCACTTGGCACACCAAAAAGACCACCGTTGCTCTCCAGTACAAGATCTTCTTTCCCACCGGTTCCCACTTTTCTCCCCCAGCTATGTCATTTCCTCCCAGAAATGCCACTTTTCCCTTGGAAATTTCACCTTCTCTTCCAAAAAGAGGAGATTTGCTCCCAGAAATACCCCTTCTCTTACAACTGCCACACGCTTTCTCCCCAAAAAGCCTCCATGACAATGCCAAATGGGACACTTGCAGCCAAGAAGAGGACACCTTCTCTCAGAAAGACCACTTTTCTCCCCAAGAGAGGAGATTTTCTCCCAATTGGATGACATTTGCTGTAAGAAAGACCCGTTTTCTTCCCTCAAGAGGACATTGTCTTTCCCACTGAGGACATTTTCTCCCAGAAGTGCCGCTACTCTGTGAAACACCTCCATTTCCTCCCAAATCTACTCCATGACACGCCTCAGGATGACACTTACTCCCCGATTTGGGGCATTTTCTCCCAGAAATACCACTTCTCTCCCAAAGGGATGGCCTTTTCCCTCTCTAGCATCTGTTTCCTCACCAATACCTGGCATTTTCTCCCAGAAACACCAGCTTTCTCACAGATACATCACCTTCCCCCCCCACATCAGACCTCTTCTCCCAGAAATACCAGGACTCTGCTGAATATTTCCCATTTCCTCCGGAACATACAGCATTACACTCCGCAAGAGGACAGTTTCTTTCAGAAATGTGGCATTTTATCACAGATACACCATTTTTATGCCCAGTAGAGCTCCTTTTCTCCCAGAAATAGCACTGCTCTTAGGAAGAGCTCCCATTTTCTAACCAAAATGCTGCTTTACACTCCTCAAGATCACACTTACCCCCATCAAGATGGCAGTGTCACAGAAATACCAGCTTCTGCCCCCAAAATGGGACTTTGGCTCTCCAAAACAAGACATTTTCTCCCAGAAATACCAGGACTCTTAGAAATACCTCACGTTTCATCTCAAGAATACTGCTTTCCACTCCTCAAGATCACACTGACTCCCATCACAATGGCCTTTTCTCCCACATACACCAGCTTTCTCCCAAATACACGACATTTTCTCCCACATACACCCGTTTTCTCCCAAAGATGGGACATATTCTCCCAGAAATGCCAGCTTATTCTTTAAAAAACGGCCTTTTTTCCCCAAAATACCAGCTTTCTCACAAACACCTGTCATTTTCCAACCAAGTCTGCTACTATCTCCCAGAAACAGCCGGTTTCCGAGAAATACCTGACGTTTGCTCTCCCAAATACTACTTGACACTCCTCCAGAGGACATTGTCTCCCCTATTTACCACGTTGTCTCCCCAAGAGACCACTTGGCACACCAAAAAGACCACCGTTGCTCTCCAGTACAAGATCTTCTTTCCCACCGGTTCCCACTTTTCTCCCCCAGCTATGTCATTTCCTCCCAGAAATGCCACTTTTCCCTTGGAAATTTCACCTTCTCTTCCAAAAAGAGGAGATTTGCTCCCAGAAATACCCCTTCTCTTACAACTGCCACACGCTTTCTCCCCAAAAAGCCTCCATGACAATGCCAAATGGGACACTTGCAGCCAAGAAGAGGACACCTTCTCTCAGAAAGACCACTTTTCTCCCCAAGAGAGGAGATTTTCTCCCAATTGGATGACATTTGCTGTAAGAAAGACCCGTTTTCTTCCCTCAAGAGGACATTGTCTTTCCCACTGAGGACATTTTCTCCCAGAAGTGCCGCTACTCTGTGAAACACCTCCATTTCCTCCCAAATCTACTCCATGACACGCCTCAGGATGACACTTACTCCCCGATTTGGGGCATTTTCTCCCAGAAATACCACTTCTCTCCCAAAGGGATGGCCTTTTCCCTCTCTAGCATCTGTTTCCTCACCAATACCTGGCATTTTCTCCCAGAAACACCAGCTTTCTCACAGATACATCACCTTCCCCCCCCCACATCAGACCTCTTCTCCCAGAAATACCAGGACTCTGCTGAATATTTCCCATTTCCTCCGGAACATACAGCATTACACTCCGCAAGAGGACAGTTTCTTTCAGAAATGTGGCATTTTATCACAGATACACCATTTTTATGCCCAGTAGAGCTCCTTTTCTCCCAGAAATAGCACTGCTCTTAGGAAGAGCTCCCACTTTCTAACCAAAATGCTGCTTTACACTCCTCAAGATCACACTTACCCCCATCAAGATGGCAGTGTCACAGAAATACCAGCTTCTGCCCCCAAAATGGGACTTTGGCTCTCCAAAACAAGACATTTTCTCCCAGAAATACCAGGACTCTTAGAAATACCTCACGTTTCATCTCAAGAATACTGCTTTCCACTCCTCAAGATCACACTGACTCCCATCACAATGGCCTTTTCTCCCACATACACCAGCTTTCTCC
This sequence comes from Phasianus colchicus, assembly GCF_987193195.1. Lineage (NCBI taxonomy): Eukaryota > Metazoa > Chordata > Aves > Galliformes > Phasianidae > Phasianus > Phasianus colchicus. The sequence continues at coordinate 315,662 of NW_028325243.1, read as the reverse complement.
CAAATACACGACATTTTCTCCCACATACACCCGTTTTCTCCCAAAGATGGGACATATTCTCCCAGAAATGCCAGCTTATTCTTTAAAAAACGGCCTTTTTTTCCCAAAATACCAGCTTTCTCACAAACACCTGTCATTTTCCAACCAAGTCTGCTACTATCTCCCAGAAACAGCCGGTTTCCGAGAAATACCTGACGTTTGCTCTCCCAAATACTACTTGACACTCCTCCAGAGGACATTGTCTCCCCTATTTACCACGTTGTCTCCCCAAGAGACCACTTGGCACACCAAAAAGACCACCGTTGCTCTCCAGTACAAGATCTTCTTTCCCACCGGTTCCCACTTTTCTCCCCCAGCTATGTCATTTCCTCCCAGAAATGCCACTTTTCCCTTGGAAATTTCACCTTCTCTTCCAAAAAGAGGAGATTTGCTCCCAGAAATACCCCTTCTCTTACAACTGCCACACGCTTTCTCCCCAAAAAGCCTCCATGACAATGCCAAATGGGACACTTGCAGCCAAGAAGAGGACACCTTCTCTCAGAAAGACCACTTTTCTCCCCAAGAGAGGAGATTTTCTCCCCATTGGATGACATTTGCTGTAAGAAAGACCCGTTTTCTTCCCTCAAGAGGACATTGTCTTTCCCACTGAGGACATTTTCTCCCAGAAGTGCCGCTACTCTGTGAAACACCTCCATTTCCTCCCAAATCTACTCCATGACACGCCTCAGGATGACACTTACTCCCCGATTTGGGGCATTTTCTCCCAGAAATACCACTTCTCTCCCAAAGGGATGGCCTTTTCCCTCTCTAGCATCTGTTTCCTCACCAATACCTGGCATTTTCTCCCAGAAACACCAGCTTTCTCACAGATACATCACCTTCCCCCCCCCACATCAGACCTCTTCTCCCAGAAATACCAGGACTCTGCTGAATATTTCCCATTTCCTCCGGAACATACAGCATTACACTCCGCAAGAGGACAGTTTCTTTCAGAAACGTGGCATTTTATCACAGATACACCATTTTTATGCCCAGTAGAGCTCCTTTTCTCCCAGAAATAGCACTGCTCTTAGGAAGAGCTCCCACTTTCTAACCAAAATGCTGCTTTACACTCCTCAAGATCACACTTACCCCCATCAAGATGGCAGTGTCACAGAAATACCAGCTTCTGCCCCCAAAATGGGACTTTGGCTCTCCAAAACAAGACATTTTCTCCCAGAAATACCAGGACTCTTAGAAATACCTCACGTTTCATCTCAAGAATACTGCTTTCCACTCCTCAAGATCACACTGACTCCCATCACAATGGCCTTTTCTCCCACATACACCAGCTTTCTCCCAAATACACGACATTTTCTCCCACATACACCCGTTTTCTCCCAAAGATGGGACATATTCTCCCAGAAATGCCAGCTTATTCTTTAAAAAACGGCCTTTTTTCCCCAAAATACCAGCTTTCTCACAAACACCTGTCATTTTCCAACCAAGTCTGCTACTATCTCCCAGAAACAGCCGGTTTCCGAGAAATACCTGACGTTTGCTCTCCCAAATACTACTTGACACTCCTCCAGAGGACATTGTCTCCCCTATTTACCACGTTGTCTCCCCAAGAGACCACTTGGCACACCAAAAAGACCACCGTTGCTCTCCAGTACAAGATCTTCTTTCCCACCGGTTCCCACTTTTCTCCCCCAGCTATGTCATTTCCTCCCAGAAATGCCACTTTTCCCTTGGAAATTTCACCTTCTCTTCCAAAAAGAGGAGATTTGCTCCCAGAAATACCCCTTCTCTTACAACTGCCACACGCTTTCTCCCCAAAAAGCCTCCATGACAATGCCAAATGGGACACTTGCAGCCAAGAAGAGGACACCTTCTCTCAGAAAGACCACTTTTCTCCCCAAGAGAGGAGATTTTCTCCCCATTGGGTGACATTTGCTGTAAGAAAGACCTGTTTTCTTCCCTCAAGAGGACATTGTCTTTCCCACTGAGGACATTTTCTCCCAGAAGTGCCGCTACTCTGTGAAACACCTCCATTTCCTCCCAAATCTACTCCATGACACGCCTCAGGATGACACTTACTCCCCGATTTGGGGCATTTTCTCCCAGAAATACCACTTCTCTCCCAAAGGGATGGCCTTTTCCCTCTCTAGCATCTGTTTCCTCACCAATACCTGGCATTTTCTCCCAGAAACACCAGCTTTCTCACAGATACATCACCTTCCCCCCCCCACATCAGACCTCTTCTCCCAGAAATACCAGGACTCTGCTGAATATTTCCCATTTCCTCCGGAACATACAGCATTACACTCCGCAAGAGGACAGTTTCTTTCAGAAACGTGGCATTTTATCACAGATACACCATTTTTATGCCCAGTAGAGCTCCTTTTCTCCCAGAAATAGCACTGCTCTTAGGAAGAGCTCCCATTTTCTAACCAAAATGCTGCTTTACACTCCTCAAGATCACACTTACCCCCATCAAGATGGCAGTGTCACAGAAATACCAGCTTCTGCCCCCAAAATGGGACTTTGGCTCTCCAAAACAAGACATTTTCTCCCAGAAATACCAGGACTCTTAGAAATACCTCACGTTTCATCTCAAGAATACTGCTTTCCACTCCTCAAGATCACACTGACTCCCATCACAATGGCCTTTTCTCCCACATACACCAGCTTTCTCCCAAATACACGACATTTTCTCCCACATACACCCGTTTTCTCCCAAAGATGGGACATATTCTCCCAGAAATGCCAGCTTATTCTTTAAAAAACGGCCTTTTTTTCCCAAAATACCAGCTTTCTCACAAACACCTGTCATTTTCCAACCAAGTCTGCTACTATCTCCCAGAAACAGCCGGTTTCCGAGAAATACCTGACGTTTGCTCTCCCAAATACTACTTGACACTCCTCCAGAGGACATTGTCTCCCCTATTTACCACGTTGTCTCCCCAAGAGACCACTTGGCACACCAAAAAGACCACCGTTGCTCTCCAGTACAAGATCTTCTTTCCCACCGGTTCCCACTTTTCTCCCCCAGCTATGTCATTTCCTCCCAGAAATGCCACTTTTCCCTTGGAAATTTCACCTTCTCTTCCAAAAAGAGGAGATTTGCTCCCAGAAATACCCCTTCTCTTACAACTGCCACACGCTTTCTCCCCAAAAAGCCTCCATGACAATGCCAAATGGGACACTTGCAGCCAAGAAGAGGACACCTTCTCTCAGAAAGACCACTTTTCTCCCCAAGAGAGGAGATTTTCTCCCAATTGGATGACATTTGCTGTAAGAAAGACCCGTTTTCTTCCCTCAAGAGGACATTGTCTTTCCCACTGAGGACATTTTCTCCCAGAAGTGCCGCTACTCTGTGAAACACCTCCATTTCCTCCCAAATCTACTCCATGACACGCCTCAGGATGACACTTACTCCCCGATTTGGGGCATTTTCTCCCAGAAATACCACTTCTCTCCCAAAGGGATGGCCTTTTCCCTCTCTAGCATCTGTTTCCTCACCAATACCTGGCATTTTCTCCCAGAAACACCAGCTTTCTCACAGATACATCACCTTCCCCCCCCCACATCAGACCTCTTCTCCCAGAAATACCAGGACTCTGCTGAATATTTCCCATTTCCTCCGGAACATACAGCATTACACTCCGCAAGAGGACAGTTTCTTTCAGAAACGTGGCATTTTATCACAGATACACCATTTTTATGCCCAGTAGAGCTCCTTTTCTCCCAGAAATAGCACTGCTCTTAGGAAGAGCTCCCATTTTCTAACCAAAATGCTGCTTTACACTCCTCAAGATCACACTTACCCCCATCAAGATGGCAGTGTCACAGAAATACCAGCTTCTGCCCCCAAAATGGGACTTTGGCTCTCCAAAACAAGACATTTTCTCCCAGAAATACCAGGACTCTTAGAAATACCTCACGTTTCATCTCAAGAATACTGCTTTCCACTCCTCAAGATCACACTGACTCCCATCACAATGGCCTTTTCTCCCACATACACCAGCTTTCTCCCAAATACACGACATTTTCTCCCACATACACCCGTTTTCTCCCAAAGATGGGACATATTCTCCCAGAAATGCCAGCTTATTCTTTAAAAAACGGCCTTTTTTCCCCAAAATACCAGCTTTCTCACAAACACCTGTCATTTTCCAACCAAGTCTGCTACTATCTCCCAGAAACAGCCGGTTTCCGAGAAATACCTGACGTTTGCTCTCCCAAATACTACTTGACACTCCTCCAGAGGACATTGTCTCCCCTATTTACCACGTTGTCTCCCCAAGAGACCACTTGGCACACCAAAAAGACCACCGTTGCTCTCCAGTACAAGATCTTCTTTCCCACCGGTTCCCACTTTTCTCCCCCAGCTATGTCATTTCCTCCCAGAAATGCCACTTTTCCCTTGGAAATTTCACCTTCTCTTCCAAAAAGAGGAGATTTGCTCCCAGAAATACCCCTTCTCTTACAACTGCCACACGCTTTCTCCCCAAAAAGCCTCCATGACAATGCCAAATGGGACACTTGCAGCCAAGAAGAGGACACCTTCTCTCAGAAAGACCACTTTTCTCCCCAAGAGAGGAGATTTTCTCCCAATTGGATGACATTTGCTGTAAGAAAGACCCGTTTTCTTCCCTCAAGAGGACATTGTCTTTCCCACTGAGGACATTTTCTCCCAGAAGTGCCGCTACTCTGTGAAACACCTCCATTTCCTCCCAAATCTACTCCATGACACGCCTCAGGATGACACTTACTCCCCGATTTGGGGCATTTTCTCCCAGAAATACCACTTCTCTCCCAAAGGGATGGCCTTTTCCCTCTCTAGCATCTGTTTCCTCACCAATACCTGGCATTTTCTCCCAGAAACACCAGCTTTCTCACAGATACATCACCTTCCCCCCCCCACATCAGACCTCTTCTCCCAGAAATACCAGGACTCTGCTGAATATTTCCCATTTCCTCCGGAACATACAGCATTACACTCCGCAAGAGGACAGTTTCTTTCAGAAATGTGGCATTTTATCACAGATACACCATTTTTATGCCCAGTAGAGCTCCTTTTCTCCCAGAAATAGCACTGCTCTTAGGAAGAGCTCCCACTTTCTAACCAAAATGCTGCTTTACACTCCTCAAGATCACACTTACCCCCATCAAGATGGCAGTGTCACAGAAATACCAGCTTCTGCCCCCAAAATGGGACTTTGGCTCTCCAAAACAAGACATTTTCTCCCAGAAATACCAGGACTCTTAGAAATACCTCACGTTTCATCTCAAGAATACTGCTTTCCACTCCTCAAGATCACACTGACTCCCATCACAATGGCCTTTTCTCCCACATACACCAGCTTTCTCCCAAATACACGACATTTTCTCCCACATACACCCGTTTTCTCCCAAAGATGGGACATATTCTCCCAGAAATGCCAGCTTATTCTTTAAAAAACGGCCTTTTTTCCCCAAAATACCAGCTTTCTCACAAACACCTGTCATTTTCCAACCAAGTCTGCTACTATCTCCCAGAAACAGCCGGTTTCCGAGAAATACCTGACGTTTGCTCTCCCAAATACTACTTGACACTCCTCCAGAGGACATTGTCTCCCCTATTTACCACGTTGTCTCCCCAAGAGACCACTTGGCACACCAAAAAGACCACCGTTGCTCTCCAGTACAAGATCTTCTTTCCCACCGGTTCCCACTTTTCTCCCCCAGCTATGTCATTTCCTCCCAGAAATGCCACTTTTCCCTTGGAAATTTCACCTTCTCTTCCAAAAAGAGGAGATTTGCTCCCAGAAATACCCCTTCTCTTACAACTGCCACACGCTTTCTCCCCAAAAAGCCTCCATGACAATGCCAAATGGGACACTTGCAGCCAAGAAGAGGACACCTTCTCTCAGAAAGACCACTTTTCTCCCCAAGAGAGGAGATTTTCTCCCAATTGGATGACATTTGCTGTAAGAAAGACCCGTTTTCTTCCCTCAAGAGGACATTGTCTTTCCCACTGAGGACATTTTCTCCCAGAAGTGCCGCTACTCTGTGAAACACCTCCATTTCCTCCCAAATCTACTCCATGACACGCCTCAGGATGACACTTACTCCCCGATTTGGGGCATTTTCTCCCAGAAATACCACTTCTCTCCCAAAGGGATGGCCTTTTCCCTCTCTAGCATCTGTTTCCTCACCAATACCTGGCATTTTCTCCCAGAAACACCAGCTTTCTCACAGATACATCACCTTCCCCCCCCCACATCAGACCTCTTCTCCCAGAAATACCAGGACTCTGCTGAATATTTCCCATTTCCTCCGGAACATACAGCATTACACTCCGCAAGAGGACAGTTTCTTTCAGAAATGTGGCATTTTATCACAGATACACCATTTTTATGCCCAGTAGAGCTCCTTTTCTCCCAGAAATAGCACTGCTCTTAGGAAGAGCTCCCACTTTCTAACCAAAATGCTGCTTTACACTCCTCAAGATCACACTTACCCCCATCAAGATGGCAGTGTCACAGAAATACCAGCTTCTGCCCCCAAAATGGGACTTTGGCTCTCCAAAACAAGACATTTTCTCCCAGAAATACCAGGACTCTTAGAAATACCTCACGTTTCATCTCAAGAATACTGCTTTCCACTCCTCAAGATCACACTGACTCCCATCACAATGGCCTTTTCTCCCACATACACCAGCTTTCTCCCAAATACACGACATTTTCTCCCACATACACCCGTTTTCTCCCAAAGATGGGACATATTCTCCCAGAAATGCCAGCTTATTCTTTAAAAAACGGCCTTTTTTTCCCAAAATACCAGCTTTCTCACAAACACCTGTCATTTTCCAACCAAGTCTGCTACTATCTCCCAGAAACAGCCGGTTTCCGAGAAATACCTGACGTTTGCTCTCCCAAATACTACTTGACACTCCTCCAGAGGACATTGTCTCCCCTATTTACCACGTTGTCTCCCCAAGAGACCACTTGGCACACCAAAAAGACCACCGTTGCTCTCCAGTACAAGATCTTCTTTCCCACCGGTTCCCACTTTTCTCCCCCAGCTATGTCATTTCCTCCCAGAAATGCCACTTTTCCCTTGGAAATTTCACCTTCTCTTCCAAAAAGAGGAGATTTGCTCCCAGAAATACCCCTTCTCTTACAACTGCCACACGCTTTCTCCCCAAAAAGCCTCCATGACAATGCCAAATGGGACACTTGCAGCCAAGAAGAGGACACCTTCTCTCAGAAAGACCACTTTTCTCCCCAAGAGAGGAGATTTTCTCCCAATTGGATGACATTTGCTGTAAGAAAGACCCGTTTTCTTCCCTCAAGAGGACATTGTCTTTCCCACTGAGGACATTTTCTCCCAGAAGTGCCGCTACTCTGTGAAACACCTCCATTTCCTCCCAAATCTACTCCATGACACGCCTCAGGATGACACTTACTCCCCGATTTGGGGCATTTTCTCCCAGAAATACCACTTCTCTCCCAAAGGGATGGCCTTTTCCCTCTCTAGCATCTGTTTCCTCACCAATACCTGGCATTTTCTCCCAGAAACACCAGCTTTCTCACAGATACATCACCTTCCCCCCCCCACATCAGACCTCTTCTCCCAGAAATACCAGGACTCTGCTGAATATTTCCCATTTCCTCCGGAACATACAGCATTACACTCCGCAAGAGGACAGTTTCTTTCAGAAATGTGGCATTTTATCACAGATACACCATTTTTATGCCCAGTAGAGCTCCTTTTCTCCCAGAAATAGCACTGCTCTTAGGAAGAGCTCCCACTTTCTAACCAAAATGCTGCTTTACACTCCTCAAGATCACACTTACCCCCATCAAGATGGCAGTGTCACAGAAATACCAGCTTCTGCCCCCAAAATGGGACTTTGGCTCTCCAAAACAAGACATTTTCTCCCAGAAATACCAGGACTCTTAGAAATACCTCACGTTTCATCTCAAGAATACTGCTTTCCACTCCTCAAGATCACACTGACTCCCATCACAATGGCCTTTTCTCCCACATACACCAGCTTTCTCCCAAATACACGACATTTTCTCCCACATACACCCGTTTTCTCCCAAAGATGGGACATATTCTCCCAGAAATGCCAGCTTATTCTTTAAAAAATGGCCTTTTTTTCCCAAAATACCAGCTTTCTCACAAACACCTGTCATTTTCCAACCAAGTCTGCTACTATCTCCCAGAAACAGCCGGTTTCCGAGAAATACCTGACGTTTGCTCTCCCAAATACTACTTGACACTCCTCCAGAGGACATTGTCTCCCCTATTTACCACGTTGTCTCCCCAAGAGACCACTTGGCACACCAAAAAGACCACCGTTGCTCTCCAGTACAAGATCTTCTTTCCCACCGGTTCCCACTTTTCTCCCCCAGCTATGTCATTTCCTCCCAGAAATGCCACTTTTCCCTTGGAAATTTCACCTTCTCTTCCAAAAAGAGGAGATTTGCTCCCAGAAATACCCCTTCTCTTACAACTGCCACACGCTTTCTCCCCAAAAAGCCTCCATGACAATGCCAAATGGGACACTTGCAGCCAAGAAGAGGACACCTTCTCTCAGAAAGACCACTTTTCTCCCCAAGAGAGGAGATTTTCTCCCAATTGGATGACATTTGCTGTAAGAAAGACCCGTTTTCTTCCCTCAAGAGGACATTGTCTTTCCCACTGAGGACATTTTCTCCCAGAAGTGCCGCTACTCTGTGAAACACCTCCATTTCCTCCCAAATCTACTCCATGACACGCCTCAGGATGACACTTACTCCCCGATTTGGGGCATTTTCTCCCAGAAATACCACTTCTCTCCCAAAGGGATGGCCTTTTCCCTCTCTAGCATCTGTTTCCTCACCAATACCTGGCATTTTCTCCCAGAAACACCAGCTTTCTCACAGATACATCACCTTCCCCCCCCCACATCAGACCTCTTCTCCCAGAAATACCAGGACTCTGCTGAATATTTCCCATTTCCTCCGGAACATACAGCATTACACTCCGCAAGAGGACAGTTTCTTTCAGAAATGTGGCATTTTATCACAGATACACCATTTTTATGCCCAGTAGAGCTCCTTTTCTCCCAGAAATAGCACTGCTCTTAGGAAGAGCTCCCACTTTCTAACCAAAATGCTGCTTTACACTCCTCAAGATCACACTTACCCCCATCAAGATGGCAGTGTCACAGAAATACCAGCTTCTGCCCCCAAAATGGGACTTTGGCTCTCCAAAACAAGACATTTTCTCCCAGAAATACCAGGACTCTTAGAAATACCTCACGTTTCATCTCAAGAATACTGCTTTCCACTCCTCAAGATCACACTGACTCCCATCACAATGGCCTTTTCTCCCACATACACCAGCTTTCTCCCAAATACACGACATTTTCTCCCACATACACCCGTTTTCTCCCAAAGATGGGACATATTCTCCCAGAAATGCCAGCTTATTCTTTAAAAAACGGCCTTTTTTTCCCAAAATACCAGCTTTCTCACAAACACCTGTCATTTTCCAACCAAGTCTGCTACTATCTCCCAGAAACAGCCGGTTTCCGAGAAATACCTGACGTTTGCTCTCCCAAATACTACTTGACACTCCTCCAGAGGACATTGTCTCCCCTATTTACCACGTTGTCTCCCCAAGAGACCACTTGGCACACCAAAAAGACCACCGTTGCTCTCCAGTACAAGTTCTTCTTTCCCACCGGTTCCCACTTTTCTCCCCCAGCTATGTCATTTCCTCCCAGAAATGCCACTTTTCCCTTGGAAATTTCACCTTCTCTTCCAAAAAGAGGAGATTTGCTCCCAGAAATACCCCTTCTCTTACAACTGCCACACGCTTTCTCCCCAAAAAGCCTCCATGACAATGCCAAATGGGACACTTGCAGCCAAGAAGAGGACACCTTCTCTCAGAAAGACCACTTTTCTCCCCAAGAGAGGAGATTTTCTCCCAATTGGATGACATTTGCTGTAAGAAAGACCCGTTTTCTTCCCTCAAGAGGACATTGTCTTTCCCACTGAGGACATTTTCTCCCAGAAGTGCCGCTACTCTGTGAAACACCTCCATTTCCTCCCAAATCTACTCCATGACACGCCTCAGGATGACACTTACTCCCCGATTTGGGGCATTTTCTCCCAGAAATACCACTTCTCTCCCAAAGGGATGGCCTTTTCCCTCTCTAGCATCTGTTTCCTCACCAATACCTGGCATTTTCTCCCAGAAACACCAGCTTTCTCACAGATACATCACCTTCCCCCCCCCACATCAGACCTCTTCTCCCAGAAATATTGCATTTGATCACAGACATACTCTTTCAAGGTAATACCAGGTTTCATAAAAATACCTCATAATTTCTCCATGAAGTTCGTTAGCAAGATGACACTTTCACCCTAAATAGGAGATTTTCTCTCAGAAATGCATGCTTCCCCCTCACAGAACGGCATCTTCTCCCTAAATTAGGACATTATCTCCCCGAAATACCACATTTCTCCAATCCAATGACATTATCTCTACGGAGAGTTTGCAGTTGCTGCCCGTTAAATCGCTTTTCTCCCCGAATACCACTTTCAGACTTCAACAGCGGTCTTGTCGGATGCCGAGAAAGGGCGACTTCAGCCGGCTGCTTTTCTCGGACGAGCGGCTTCTTCTGCGCACATCCCAAAGGAGTGGTTCTGACTTCTCCTTGTGTCCATGCATTCTGCACTACGCTTCTCTCTCATTCTTAACCCTTGATTCCTAGGGACATTTCGTTTTTCTCTGTTTTTCCGATGCTACACTTCAGCATTCTGTGACGAACATAGTAGAAGGGAAAAGCCCCTCTAATAAGGCAGCTAGAAGTTCCAGGAGAGACACACGTTGTGCTTTCAGAGAGGACGTTACAGAAAGTCGAGAGATGTGGATTCTTTCCTGCGGAGAAAAAACCCCCTGTTTTCAGGAAATGCAGTATTCTGAAATCGCACGTTCTCGGCATAGCAATTTCGCTATTTCGCTCTCGTGGGTGGACGGCGCCACTCTCTGTTAACCGCTTCGGAGAGTTTGCAGTTGCTGGCCGAGAAATCGCGGTTCTCCCCGAATGCCGCTGTGTGCCTTCAGCAGCGGCTCGTCTCTCTCGCATGCCGAGAAAGAGCGACTTCAGTCGGATGCTTTTCTCGGACGAGCGGCTTCTTCTGCGCACATCGCAAAGGAGCGGTTCTTGTCTTCTCCTTGTGTCCATGCATTCTGCACTACGCTTCTCTCTCATTCGTATGCCTTTCCGTTGATTCCTAGGGACATTTCGTTTTTCTCTGTTTTTCCGATGCTACACTTCAGCATTCTGTGACGAACAGAGTGGAAGGGAAAAGCCCCTCTAATAAGGCAGCTAGAAGTTCCAGGAGCGACACACTTTGTGCTTTCAGAGAGGACGTTACAGAAAGTCGAGAGATGTGGATTCTTTCCTGCGGAGAAAAAACCCCCTGTTTTCAGGAAATGCAGTATTCTGAAATCGCACGTTCTCGGCATAGCAATTTCGCTATTTCGCTCTCGTGGGTGGACGGCGCCACTCTCTGTTAACCGCTTCGGAGAGTTTGCAGTTGCTGGCCGAGAAATCGCGGTTCTCCCCGAATGCCGCTGTGTGCCTTCAGCAGCGGTCTCGTCTCTCTCGCATGCCGAGAAAGAGCGACTTCAGCCGGATGCTTTTCTCGGACGAGCGGCTTCTTCTGCGCACATCGCAAAGGAGCGGTTCTTGTCTTCTCCTTGTGTCCATGCATTCTGCACTACGCTTCTCTCTCATTCTTATGCCTTTCCGTTGATTCCTAGGGACATTTCGTTTTTCTCTGTTTTTCCGATGCTACACTTCAGCATTCTGTGACGAACAGAGTGGAAGGGAAAAGCCCCTCTAATAAGGCAGCTAGAAGTTCCAGGAGCGACACACTTTGTGCTTTCAGAGAGGTCGTTACAGAAAGTCGAGAGATGTGGATTCTTTCCTGCGGAGAAAAAACCCCCTGTTTTCAGGAAATGCAGTATTCTGAAATCGCACGTTCTCGGCATAGCAATTTCGCTATTTCGCTCTCGTGGGTGGACGGCGCCACTCTCTGTTAACCGCTTCGGAGAGTTTGCAGTTGCTGGCCGAGAAATCGCGGTTCTCCCCGAATGCCGCTGTGTGCCTTCAGCAGCGGTCTCGTCTCTCTCGCATGCCGAGAAAGAGCGACTTCAGCCGGATGCTTTTCTCGGACGAGCGGCTTCTTCTGCGCACATCGCAAAGGAGCGGTTCTTGTCTTCTCCTTGTGTCCATGCATTCTGCACTACGCTTCTCTCTCATTCGTATGCCTTTCCGTTGATTCCTAGGGACATTTCGTTTTTCTCTGTTTTTCCGATGCTACACTTCAGCATTCTGTGACGAACAGAGTGGAAGGGAAAAGCCCCTCTAATAAGGCAGCTAGAAGTTCCAGGAGCGACACACGTTGTGCTTTCAGAGAGGACGTTACAGAAAGTCGAGAGATGTGGATTCTTTCCTGCGGAGAAAAAACCCCCTGTTTTCAGGAAATGCAGTATTCTGAAATCGCACGTTCTCGGCATAGCAATTTCGCTATTTCGCTCTCGTGGGTGGACGGCGCCACTCTCTGTTAACCGCTTCGGAGAGTTTGCAGTTGCTGGCCGAGAAATCGCGTCTCTCCCCGAATGCCGCTTTGTGCCTTCAGCAGCGAAAGAACGACTTCAGCCGGATGCTTTTCTCGGACGAAGCGGCTTCTTCTTCAGGCAACGCGTGAATAATGCATACTGCATTGCCTGAAAACAGGTGTTTTTTTCTCTGCAGGAACGAATCCACATCTCTCGACTTTCTGTAACGTCCTCTCTGAAAGCACAACGTGTGTCGCTCCTGGAACTTCTAGCTGCCTTATTAGAGGGGCTTTTCCCTTCCACTCTGTTCGTCACAGAATGCTGAAGTGTAGCATCGGAAAAACAGAGAAAAACGAAATGTCCCTAGGAATCAACGGAAAGGCATAAGAATGAGAGAGAAGCGTAGTGCAGAATGCATGGACACAAGGAGAAGACAAGAACCGCTCCTTTGCGATGTGCGCAGAAGAAGCCGCTCGTCCGAGAAAAGCATCCGGCTGAAGTCGCTCTTTCTCGGCATGCGAGAAAGACGAGACCGCTGCTGAAGGCACAAAGCGGCATTCGGGGAGAACCGCGATTTAACGGCCAGCAACTGCAAACTCTCCGAAGCGGTTAACAGAGAGTGGCGCTGTCCACCCACGAGAGCGAAATAGCGAAATTGCTATGCCGAGAACGTGCGATTTCAGAATACTGCATTTCCTGAAAACAGGGGGTTTTTTCTCCGCAGGAAAGAATCCACATCTCTCGACTTTCTGTAACGTCCTCTCTGAAAGCACAACGTGTGTCTCTCCTGGAACTTCTAGCTGCCTTATTAGAGGGGCTTTTCCCTTCTACTATGTTCGTCACAGAATGCTGAAGTGTAGCATCGGAAAAACAGAGAAAAACGAAATGTGCCTAGGAATCAACGGTTAAGAATGAGAGAGAAGCGTAGTGCAGAATGCATGGACACAAGGAGAAGTCAGAACCACTCCTTTGGGATGTGCGCAGAAGAAGCCGCTCGTCCGAGAAAAGCATCCGGCTGAAGTCGCCCTTTCTCGGCATCCGACAAGACCGCTGTTGAAGTCTGAAAGTGGTATTCGGGGAGAAAAGCGATTTAACGGGCAGCAACTGCAAACTCTCCGTAGAGATAATGTCATTGGATTGGAGAAATGTGGTATTTCGGGGAGATAATGTCCTAATTTAGGGAGAAGATGCCGTTCTGTGAGGGGGAAGCATACATTTCTGAGAGAAAATCTCCTATTTAGGGTGAAAGTGTCATCTTGCTAACGAACTTCATGGAGAAATTATGAGGTATTTTTATGAAACCTGGTATTACCTTGAAAGAGTATGTCTGTGATCAAATGCCATATTTCTGGGAGAAGAGGTCTGATGTGGGGGGGGGAAGGTGATGTATCTGTGAGAAAGCTGGTGTTTCTGGGAGAAAATGCCAGGTATTGGTGAGGAAACAGATGCTAGAGAGGGAAAAGGCCATCCCTTTGGGAGAGAAGTGGTATTTCTGGGAGAAAATGCCCCAAATCGGGGAGTAAGTGTCATCCTGAGGCGTGTCATGGAGTAGATTTGGGAGGAAATGGAGTCGTTTCACAGAGTAGCGGCACTTCTGGGAGAAAATGTCCTCAGTGGGAAAGACAATGTCCTCTTGAGGGAAGAAAACAGGTCTTTCTTACAGCAAATGTCATCCAATGGGGAGAAAATCTCCTCTCTTGGGGAGAAAAGTGGTCTTTCTGAGAGAAGGTGTCCTCTTCTTGGCTGCAAGTGTCCCATTTGGCATTGTCATGGAGGCTTTTTGGGGAGAAAGCGTGTGGCAGTTGTAAGAGAAGGGGTATTTCTGGGAGCAAATCTCCTCTTTTTGGAAGAGAAGGTGAAATTTCCAAGGGAAAAGTGGCATTTCTGGGAGGAAATGACATAGCTGGGGGAGAAAAGTGGGAACCGGTGGGAAAGAAGATCTTGTACTGGAGAGCAACGGTGGTCTTTTTGGTGTGCCAAGTGGTCTCTTGGGGAGACAACGTGGTAAATAGGGGAGACAATGTCCTCTGGAGGAGTGTCAAGTAGTATTTGGGAGAGCAAACGTCAGGTATTTCTCGGAAACCGGCTGTTTCTGGGAGATAGTAGCAGACTTGGTTGGAAAATGACAGGTGTTTGTGAGAAAGCTGGTATTTTGGGAAAAAAAGGCCGTTTTTTAAAGAATAAGCTGGCATTTCTGGGAGAATATGTCCCATCTTTGGGAGAAAACGGGTGTATGTGGGAGAAAATGTCGTGTATTTGGGAGAAAGCTGGTGTATGTGGGAGAAAAGGCCATTGTGATGGGAGTCAGTGTGATCTTGAGGAGTGGAAAGCAGTATTCTTGAGATGAAACGTGAGGTATTTCTAAGAGTCCTGGTATTTCTGGGAGAAAATGTCTTGTTTTGGAGAGCCAAAGTCCCATTTTGGGGGCAGAAGCTGGTATTTCTGTGACACTGCCATCTTGATGGGGGTAAGTGTGATCTTGAGGAGTGTAAAGCAGCATTTTGGTTAGAAAATGGGAGCTCTTCCTAAGAGCAGTGCTATTTCTGGGAGAAAAGGAGCTCTACTGGGCATAAAAATGGTGTATCTGTGATAAAATGCCACATTTCTGAAAGAAACTGTCCTCTTGCGGAGTGTAATGCTGTATGTTCCGGAGGAAATGGGAAATATTCAGCAGAGTCCTGGTATTTCTGGGAGAAGAGGTCTGATGTGGGGGGGGGAAGGTGATGTATCTGTGAGAAAGCTGGTGTTTCTGGGAGAAAATGCCAGGTATTGGTGAGGAAACAGATGCTAGAGAGGGAAAAGGCCATCCCTTTGGGAGAGAAGTGGTATTTCTGGGAGAAAATGCCCCAAATCGGGGAGTAAGTGTCATCCTGAGGCGTGTCATGGAGTAGATTTGGGAGGAAATGGAGTCGTTTCACAGAGTAGCGGCACTTCTGGGAGAAAATGTCCTCAGTGGGAAAGACAATGTCCTCTTGAGGGAAGAAAACGGGTCTTTCTTACAGCAAATGTCATCCAATTGGGAGAAAATCTCCTCTCTTGGGGAGAAAAGTGGTCTTTCTGAGAGA